>NW_017309020.1:26810-39396 GCF_000935625.1 Nanorana parkeri
TAAAGGGTGCTTGTAATGGGAAGGGGGGTTTCTGGTTTGAAGAGGAGCGTCTGATGTGAAAAGAGGGGACTTTTAATATAAATCCTTTGGTAACAGTTCCCTTATCTATGTTTCATCTGTGAAATTAGCAGTTCAGCTTTAAATGTCTTAAATTAAATGAGATTATGCTCTCTTCCAAGTGGTAAATGTAGCTGGGTGTTGGAGTGGGTTGGGAGGGAATAAGCCAGGGGCTTAAACATCTGTAGAACATGCAAGCTCTTGCAGAAGCAGCAATCGGCTGTCCATCTAAAAAGGCTGCGAGTAGAGCTAGGCTTGGCATCACGATGTTACCAAAAGATTTACATTAACTACCGGCCTGGAGCTCTCTAGATCTGAGCGGGCTGCTTTAGACATCCGCTCAGACACGCCCCCTCGCGCGCGCGGCAAATGGCCGCAATTTAAAAACAGACAGCGGTGCCTGTTAACATACAAGCGATCGCTTGTATTTTGCAACGATCGGTGCACCCCCATAATCAGCTTCTTTTGGGGGGTCCTAGGTGACATTAGGGGTCTTGGAGACCCCTGATGTCTCCATAAAGAGGACCTGTCACCTCTTTTGCTATCACATAGGGGGGTTACACATAACAAATAGAATAAAAAATTATTTTTTTAAAGTCCCCACCCATACATACACGCATGCAAACATGCGTCAGGGGCGCATACGTGCAAAAAAGACGATTGCGCCCATTACGCCGCACATGTTACATATCGCCGCGAACGTCGCAGTGAGAGCAATAATTCTAGGGCCATCAATCACTGATAACACTAAACTGATGAGCGGTAAACGCTTTTAAAGTGTCGCCTATGGCCAATTTTGGGTATGGTAGTTTTCTGCGATGTCGCGGGTGCGCGCAATTTTAAAACTTGACATGTTTGGTGTCTATTTATCCGACGTGACCCCGACTTTTATATTTTACCAAAAAACTGGGTAATAATAAATGTTTCCTAACATAACGTTAAAAAACTTATTTTTTCAAAATTTTCAGTAATTTTTCCTAATTATAGTAAAAAATAAAACCCGCAGTGGTGATTAAATACCACCAAAATAAAGCTCTATCTGTCCCCAAAAAATGGTATAAAATTCATTTCAGTACAGCGTTGCATGACGGAATAAACGTCAGTCAAAGTACTGCAGCGCTGAACACTGAAAAATGGCCTGGCCAGGAAGGGGGGTCTAAACACCTGGTCTTGAAGTGGTTAAAAGTCCCCTCTTTTCACATCAGAAGCTCCTCTTCAATCCAGAAACCCCCTTGCCATTAGAATCCCCCTTTACATCAGGAGCCCCCCCTCTCACATCAGGAGCCCCCCCTCATGTCAGAAACCCCCTTTATACCAGAGCCCCACTTTCATATGAGGATCCCTCCTTTTTGCCAGGGGCCAAAATCTAAACAACTACAGTGGCAACTAAGGCAATAACACTGCCGTCGCCTAGTAAAGGAAGTGCCTATCGTGTGGTTGTGCAGGCAGGATCAGCGGGTATTTACAGAAGGGTCCGGGGGTACTTTGACAGAAAGTACCCCCCCCTGGTAATGGTAGTTGGGAGTAGGAAGGCCAAGAACATCCACAGCTTTGAGGAGGGTGAGAACAGAGTTACAGATATACAAGGAGCCAGAAGACTCCACTTGTAAATTGAATAACACTTTTCGGAGGGCTGACAGTAAACCTGATCAATCGAAATATATTTTGGAAACTTCTTTTGTTTTATTCATGACTTCGAGCTCTCCCTCAGGACTCACCAAGCAATGGCTGCCTCTCGCCCACACGTAGCTGATGGTGGAACTGCTTGCTGATCATCCTCCGCCGCGCATCGAACTCGTGGGCTGCCATGTAAGGGATCTCCAGCAGCATGGCGGACACCAGGTAGACGCACTCCAGCAGCTCCAGGTTGATGTGCATGTGGAAGGGGATCTGTCTGCGTTTCTCTATCTTCTCCTGTTCTTGGTTCCTCTCCTGCATGGTTCTCATCAGCAAGCCCTGGCCCAGCAACTCCTTGGCCCTCCCGCTAGACTGAATGTCCAAGAGAGCATTGTGCGCGTCACGGATCATGCCTTGCCGGAAGGCGCAAATGCCCAACTGCACCATGGTCCGGTTGTAAAGGATCTGGAAGTGACAGAATAAATCGGGTCAGAACATGCAACCATTGATATTGAAAAGCACACAGGACAAATCTAAAACATGTAGTTCATTAGATCTCAACTCCACTGATTGGTCAATAAACTGTCTCCTGTCACCTGACATAATGATCTGAAATCTGTTGTATGAGTTTCTAAATGTTAGCTGAATGTAGGCTTGCTGTGTCCGTGGCTGCTCTGTGAAATGATTGGGGCGGTAATCAGGTTTACAGGAGGGAAAAAGTTGCGGCTGGATGTAACCATTGGGCTGACATTCACCTGTCATCTATATAAAAGACAGGAGGCAGGGCAGTGGCAAGGTGTTGACGGGTGAACGCAGGCACCCCCAAGACGCAGAGTTTAAGACACATCTTGGTCCTTCACCAGAGAACCCCTCAAGGGATAGTGGGCCGGTAACCCTACTAGCCCACTGGGCTGCTGCACTGCCACCAGGTTACGACTCTCAGAATCATCCCACCAGTGACTAGCGGAAATAGGGGGGGGGCTACCATGAAGAGACAGAATGGTGGAAAGCAGATTCAGGCAGAGGTCAGGGCAGGCAAGGATAGTCACGTTTGCAGGCAAAGGTTGGGCTAGGTGGCGGCAAGTAAGGATAGTCAGTAATGGAAAACGGGCAGAGGAAACACGGGCAGAGGAAACACGGGCAGAGGAAACACGGGCAGAGGAAACACGGGCAGAGGAAACACGGGCAGAGGAAACACGGGCAGAGGAAACACGGGCAGAGGAAACACGGGCAGTCAGGCAATCCGGGTCAGCAACAGA
Organism: Nanorana parkeri; assembly: GCF_000935625.1. Lineage (NCBI taxonomy): Eukaryota > Metazoa > Chordata > Amphibia > Anura > Dicroglossidae > Nanorana > Nanorana parkeri. The sequence continues at coordinate 29,744 of NW_017309020.1, forward strand.
TCTCACATTGCAGATATACAAATATGAGGCTGTAGGTACAGGAAGGCAGAGGCACCCTCATATACCAGGAAGAGCTCTGCAATTTTTCAGGAGGAATGCCCGACAAAAGGTGTACTTTTTAGTAGGGATGCACCGATACGGAGTACCGTACTCTGTACAAGTACGGATGCTTTTCCAGCTCCAAGACCAGACTAGAGAAAAACTCAAAACTTAGGTGGCCGCTGTCATGTGTAAGGAGCACACGGAGCTCCCGGGATTTGTACATCTCTGTTTTAATGTACGATTTTGTTTTTATAAATAAAGGGATGCACAGATACCAGTTTTGCAAGTACGAGTACTGATACTTGCCGAGTACTTACAAGTACTGATACATTTTTGTTTATTGTCATGTGACAGTTTTTCTACAACAATACAGACTAATGATTTCAGGACAGTGGTGGGGCGCCAGAGCCCGGTCCCAGCTGCAACCGCTGCCACCCTGGTAGGTCTCATGAAAATGCCGAGTATCTGCACTGGTACTCGAAAAGTATCTGTGCATCCCTACTTTTTAGGATAGGGTTAAGACCCAGATATTCCCTAACATAGCAAATCTACTCTTTTTGACCTCAGGTCCACTGTAAGTCTGAACAGCTGAGACCGTTCCTATGTATGCCCGCATGTATCTGTTTGGATGGACGCCCCCCGGAGCGGGACAATTTATAAACGCTAAAAACACACAAAAAAGGAGGACACAACGCTTACGCATATCTGGAGTCTCGCTGAGCACCATGCTAAATCCACATACAATGTTCATTTCTTATGCCCTCCTCATTACATCTCCTACTCCCCAACAATGAGGGAGTAGGAGATGTACAAGTGGATTTAGTGGACCCCTTAATGTAAGAACCCCGGGAAGAATCGTTAATATACAAGAAGTATCTCCATAATGTTATGTATGTAGCGAAGCTCCAATCTCTTACCTGCACCGGAGGGTCAGCATGCTGGATGTTGTCCTGCAGGTGGGACATGAGCATGAGGTCTCTGGCCTGGAACCAGCGGTTGTGCAGGGCATGGTGGTAGATGTGGCACAGGATGGCACAGGTTCGGATTCGGTCAGTCCTGTCCTTGGAGTAGATGTATTTGCAGAGTCTGTCCATGAGGACTGCACTGTCCTCGGCTTCGTTCTCGGCCTGGTCCTGTTCTGACTGCACGAGGGAGCAAAATCGACATTAGTACCTCAGAATAGGGGAAACAGCTAGGGTGTTACTTCTTATTCCCAGAAATCTACTTAGAGAGGCAGCGAGTAAGAGCAATCAGTGGGGCCGAAACCCGAAAACAGAGCTAAGCTCAATCCAATGACTAGATTACAGACCGTCAATCATTCTTACATTTTATGTCTACATGGAGTTTAGCTTTATGGGAAGATGATATTTGCTGATTGAAGAGCTATGGGTCTGACTCAACGGGGAGGAGCTATGAGCAAGGGGTCCTTCTCTGCAGCGTGCTGGCAGGGGACAGGCTTCTCTACTTAGGCTGTGGCTACTTTCTAAAGAGAAGCCAGGCCAGAGGTCGGCCATCTTGCAGCAAGTAGACTTAAAGCTTGCTGACAGCTAAATCAGAAATAACATTGGAGAACTATGGGGTTAAGGCTTTTCCCCATAGTTCTCCTTAGGGTAACGGGAGGACGCAAACTAGCGTCCTCCCGTCACCCTAGGCTCAGTATATAGGGAGCTACAGCTCGCGGTATACTGAGACGCCGCAGCCGGAGCGGATCCCGACATCGATGTTGAGATCCGTCCAGCTGCGTGACTGACAGCTGTACCCGCCCCCTCCCTCGTCCGTTCCGCCAGTCAGCGCTGACGGATCGGAGCAGGGAATTCATCCCCTCCCCTGTCACGGCAGAGAGCCATGACAGGATCGAGAGGTGAGCGAGCGCCGGTATGTGTTCGCTCACCTCCCGATCTACTGAGCCGACCTGTGACAGTCTCATTGTCACAGGTCGGCTAGAACTATGAGGTGAGTGAAAAGCACCCCCCTCATAGTTCTCCTTTAATCAGTAGTAAGCCTGCTATGAAGGGCCCATTCACACCACATCCAGATCATCTCCAGACCAGACCAAATTGTTCCCGGACCCAAAATGCATCCTAAGGTATCCCTATGCTATTCCTGGCCTCTGTTCACACCAGCAGAGTCCGTTCCAGCCCAGAAAAATACTGCTTGTCCTATGTTGTCTGGTCTGGAATGCACTGGAACTGCGGGCAGGTTCACACGGAGCAGATGTGGTCCGGAAAATGGTGTGAACCTGCCTTACAAAAAGGTATTGCTGGTCCTCCTGAGCGAGACGAAGGAAGCAGCACCGGAAACCTTACCTTGGACTCCTGCCCGGTGCTGAGCTGCCTCTGATGAGCTTTGTAGTCGAATTTGTAGTAAGTGTGCATAATCCTCCTGAGATACACCCGGCAGATCTCATCCGTGTTGCCCTTTTCCTGCAGGTATTTCTGCACGCGCTCGATCACCTCGCACACGCGCGCTTCGTCTTTCAGATTGTCCACGTACTCTACGGAGAAACAAAGCCGAGATGAGCCCAACGATTTCCAAAAAAAATGGCAGAACCACAGGCAGACCGGTCTCCCAGACGGACAAGCCGGCCTTATTCAGGGCTGAGCTCGATAGCCTATACCGGGTAATTAGAATGCTGGCTGTGGATTACCATGCCACAATAGTACTCACGGCATGCTAAAGTGTCCCCACAAGCAACAGCACATGGCATAATACGGCTTGAGAAGCTATTTTAGCATTTTTAGGCTTTGTATTACTGTCCATGCAGTCCTGAAATTTACAAGGGTCTGCCAAACACAGCTAAGCCCTATCTGTCAGAACAAAAATGAAAGGAGAAGCAGTGGACTGATCAGCTTATTGCTCTGCTTGCGCCATGCAACAGCATGTTCCTTGTTAGTACATGAGCACGGCAGCGCACACCTTGTGCTGCTTCTCCCTTGCCCAGTCTAAGTCTTGCTGTACAGGTGAATGCAAGAGACCGATACCAAGCCAGACACATTTAATGATGTATAAATGATCACAGAGCTGGAGTCCAGCTTTAATGAATGAGACTTGTCAGCGCCAACAATGGAGAAGGAAATCAAAACAACCCGCCGCCCAGCATCATCGTTTATTTTATGGGTCAGACACACAAGCTGACACGCGCGCTCCACGTACCTTGTGAATGAGGATCAGTATTTTGCATGATCTTGGTGAATTCTTCATCCATTCTCTCAATAAGAGTCAGGATACAGCCACGAACACGCATAGGCTAGAGGAATGACATATATATATATAGACATCAAACTTGGTTTGTCAGCGAGGTAACCCATAGCAATATTTATAGTTACAGAACCGATACAAGTGCAAGCCTGGTCTGCTCACCCAACAGCCATACCTGACCTCACAAATGGGTTTTATTGGCAAAATGGACACAAATTCTCAGACACACTCCAAAATGTTGTGAAAAGCCTTCCCAGAAGAGTGGAGGCTGTTCTAGCTGCAAGGATGGGGGATGGAGGGGAAGTTGGGGGAAACTCTATATGAATGTCCATGGTTTTGAAACAGGATGTCACAAGATGTGGTCAGAATGATGAGTAGATACAGCACGGGTAAGAACGATGGAAGTGACAGAGCCAAGATGTGGTCAGGATGATCAGAAGTAGGGATGCACCCATACCGGTTTTTCGGTATCAAGAAGAGATATTTTTTTCCAGTACTCGTCGATCCAGAATACTGATATCAAAAGTTCCATTAAGGAAGCCGGGTTGGTGTGTAATGACTTGCCACCCGACTTCCTGGCCAATCAGGAAGCCGGGGCAGCGCAGCGGATAATGACTCGTCGCCCGACTTCCTGTTCATGATTGGTTCGGGAAGCTGACTAACCAGGTACAGGAAGTCGGGCGGGGGAGTCCTTACACGGCACCCAACTTCCCGAGTGGCTACGAAGCCGGCTACATGCATCCCTGTCACCATGTGACCAGGGAGCCGGCTTCCGGGCAAATCAGGAATCCGGGGGGGCGAGTCATTACCTGCCCCCTGGCTTCCTGATTGGCTGGGTAGCCAGGAGTCAGCTTCCTGGCCAATCAGGATGTCGGGTAGCCTGTAATGACTCGCCTCCTGGTTTCCAGATACCAGAAGTTCCGGTATCGAGCTCAGCATCAGGAGCATCACCAGTACTCGCCCAAATACTTGGTATCGGTACATCCCTAATCCAAAGACACGGTGTGGGAAAGAGCGATGGAAGCTATAGACCCAAGATGTGGTCAGGATGGTCAGTAGACACAGTGTGGGTAAGAACAATGGAAGCCATAGACCCAAGATATGGTCAGGATGGTCAGTGGACAGCACGGGTACAAACGATGGAAGCGATAGACCCAAGATGTGGTCAGGATGGTCAGTAGACACAGTACGGGTAAGAACGATGGAAGTGAGACCCAAGATGTGGTCAGGATGGTCAGTAGGCACAGCACGGGTAAGAACGATGGAAGCCATAGACCCAAGATGTGGTCAGGATGGTCAGTAGGCACAGCACGGGTAAGAACGATGGAAACCATAGACCCAAGATGTGGTCAGGATGGTCAGTAGGCACAGCACGGGTAAGAACGATGGAAGCCATAGACCCAAGATGTGGTCAGGATGGTCAGTAGGCACAGCACGGGTAAGAACGATGGAAGAGACAGTCTCATTACCTGATCTGAAACGACGAGGTTCTCCGAATCTTCAGCAATGTTCTCTCCAATGAACATGTTGGGATTAGCAAAGAGAATATCCAGGAGATCATGAATACATTCCAGACATTTCTTCCACATATCCGGCTGAGGAGATAGAAAAGAGGACAAGTTATGTTTAGCCACACAGCCCAGCTCTAGAACACAGAATACAGCACGGTGGACATTTTTGTACCTTCATGTAAGCGGCCAGGTTTGGGTTGTAGTCGTACAAAGAGGCCACGATGTTGAACTTTATCTTGACGGCGATCCCTTGCCCGAGATTGTTTTCCTCAGCGATGCCTACCAGCAAGTGAAGGAGCTCAATCTGAGAGGCCCTGGGGGGGGGGGGGGAGAAGGAATGAGATGAGAAGAAGATACATGGACCTCCAAGACACAAAGAGAAAGAAGTCACCACCAGACAACGGCACCGGAGGTCTGGAGACTACAGTGGCAGTTTTCACGTCTTTATTTGTATCTGGAAATCGATGACAATCCTCCTGCGACCATCGAAGGTGCCCGACCAATCTGGGAACCTGCAAAGTCGTCACACCTGAGCACTGTGGATGCTGCAACTCACCTGTCTGTGCCTTTCTTTCCTCTGGCCTGGAGGATCTCATTCAGCTTCTTCACCACGATGGGGGGAGTGATCTCTGTGCCTTTGGCAAACATCTTAGGTTTTTCCTAGAAGATAAGAGACACTGTATTTTGTCTTCATTGGCTCGTCCCTAACCAATATCAGTTGTTTTTTTTCCGGGACTCGCCGATACCAAATACCGATATCGGAAGTCCCGTTCAGGAAGCCAGGCGGCGTGTAAAGACTCGCCACCTGGCTTCCCGATTAGCAGGGAAACCGTCCCCATGCTTCTCATCACTGGGTGACAAGAAGCATGGAGCCGGCTCTCTGCCCAACCAGGAAGCTGGGCGCCATATAATGGCGCGGCGCCCGGCTTCCTGATTGCCGGCTCCATGCTCCCTCGTCACAAGTGATGAGGGAGCATGAAGCCGGCTTCCTGGCCAATCAGAAAGCCAGGCGCCGTGTCATTACACAGCGTCCGGCTTCCTGATTGGCCAGCTCAGCGACCAATCTGGAAGCCGGGCAGCGAGTCATTGCACGCTGCTCGGCTTCCTGATTGGACGGGAAGCCGGCTCCATGTTCTCTCGTCACAAGTGACAAAGGAGCATGGAGCCGGCCAATCAGGAAGCCGGGCAGCGTGTAACGACGCGCTGCCCAGCTTCCTGATACCGGAAGTATTGGGCTGGGCATAGAAGACTGAAGGGGAGGACGGAGATCAGATAGAAGACTGAAGGGAAGGACGGAGGTCAGATAGAAGACTGAAGGGGAGGACGGAGGTCAGATAGAAGACTGAAGGGAGGAAGGAGATCAGATAGGAGACTGAAGGGGAGGACGGAGGTCAGAAAAGAGACTGAAGGGGAGGACGGAGGTCAGATAGAAGACTGAAGGGAAGGACGGAGGTCAGATAGATAGATGGAAGGCTGGATTTCACCATAAAAGTGATGGCTGGAAGGGGGACGCACATATTCCCACAATGCCCTCAGTGGGATCTTACCTTAACCATCGGGGCTCCTCCTTTGACCTTCTCCCACTCTCCTCCGCCGCCCTCCTCCTCCTCCTCACCCCCCTCTTCCTCTCCCTTCCTCTTCACTTTGCGATGCTGCTGCTTCTTCTTTTTCTCTTTAGTCTTCTCTGTAGCTTGGCGATCCCCTTCAGGAGCCGACCTAAAATGCAGCAAAATCTCAGGTGAGCATCGAGCCTCCCGGGAGTGAAGCCGAGCTCCGGGCACACAGCCGACACATCGACGGGAGCCATTGCAGTTGCCAAATGATTTGTATTCCTGTCCATCCAGTGCCGGGATGTACGCAGCTCCGCCAAACAGCACGGCCCTGCCTGGCAGGGGACCAGATTGTTCTCTATTGCAACAAGACCCAAAGAACGTCCTTCCTAACCAACCACACCACCAAGCTATCAATGCACTCCCTTGTTATCCCTCGCCTCGAGAAACTCCTTCCTCATTGGCCTACACAGACTATCCCTCCTTCAACCTATCAGGAATGCTGCTGCCAGACTCATCCGCCTTACCAACCAATCCCGGTCTCCCGCCCCTCTCTGCCAAGCCAATCCCTCCCCCCACAGACTTCTGATCCCCCAACATACAAAGATATTCATAGCTCTGTCCTGAGCTACATCACCAACCTTATCTCAGAAGATCACCCAAACCGTCCTCTTCACTTCTCAAGACCTCTGGCTTTCTAACGCTCTCTCGTCACCTCCTGGACTTCCCCAGAGTCTCTCTCATCCTCTGCAACTCCCTACCCCAATCTGTCCCGCCATTAGACGTTCCCTGAAATCTCATCCTGCCTCTACCGAACTAACCTTTTACTTAGTCCACCAACTCATCCCTACACACAGTTATTACCTTTGGTGCCAGTTGCCCCTCCCTTTTAGATTGCAAGCTCCCGTGAGCAGGACACTCCTAGTACCGTGCTTGTAACTGTACTGCCCTCAAGCGTGGCGCTAAACGTTGGCGTTCTAGAAGTCCTATATAATGACGCCGCCACCCCACTTACTTCTTGAGAAATTTGGAAGCCAGGGAGGTGTATTTGCCCTCGTCATCGTCAGATTCGGAGTCAGAGTCCTCGGAGTCAGAGCCCCAGTCTTCATCGTCAGACGATTCCTCCTCATCCTCAGCCTCCTGCAGAGAAGAAGATACAATTATCACACGAGAGTTCCTCCGGACTCGTCCCGCGGCGGCACTGAAAGACGAAAACCGTGCAGACTCCTCACCTCCGTCTTCTTCAGGAATTTGTTTCGGGTCTCTGGTGGCGCAGATTCGATCTTTTTCAGGAACTTGCTGGCGCTCATTCCCTCATCCTTCTCATCGTCACTGGAAGACGAGGCTGGAACATGGAAGAAGGATGTTAGACCTCATCTCCTCTTCCCTATGTTAGGTCCTCATCTCCTCGTCCCTATGTTAGGTCCTCATCTCCTCGTCCCTATGTTAGGTCCTCATCTCCTCGTCCCTATGTTAGGTCCTCATCTCCTCGTCCCTATGTTAGGTCCTCATCTCCTCGTCCCTGTTAGGTCCTCATCCTACTCCTGGCCCCCTACGTCAGGTCCTCATCTCCTGGCCCCCTACGTCAGGTCCTCATCTCCTGGCCCCCTACGTCAGGTCCTCATCTCCTGGCCCCCTACGTCAGGTCCTCATCTCCTGGCCCCCTACGTCAGGTCCTCATCTCCTGGCCCCCTACGTCAGGTCCTCATCTCCTGGCCCCCTACGTCAGGTCCTCATCTCCTGGCCCCCTACGTCAGGTCCTCATCTCCTGGCCCCCTACGTCAGGTCCTCATCTTCTGGCCCCTTTCATGGTATCTAAACTACGACACCCTATTAGGTGCTCCATGGAAAGAGGGCTGAAGGAAACCGATCGGCAGGAACACACAAGATGCCACGTCCAACCCCTTCTTATAAATGAGACTTGCCTAGCCGGCCGCAATACTTCATGTTATGCAGCTCAGAGGTTCCGAATGTAACCTTGTGTGCTTGCTCCAGATATCTGAAGGACTTATCAGAGGATCAACATGACAGCCAAGCAGGAAGCATTTTCAGTCTCCATTATAGTAAAATTTCAGAAGACGGAATGATACTTGTTGGCTCTTACGTATTACCAGCCTGCACCTGGAACGTGCCGCACACTGAACTGAGCCGCGCACCTCTAGCAGTATGGACATCATGGGGGTTCCTGAGAACGTGGCACTCTGGTCCTGACTATACCAACATCTCACTTATCATGCTCCTCACCTTCTGAATCGTCGTCGTCATCCTTCTCCTGATCTTCATCAGCTGACTCTTCCGGATTCTGGAGAACAGAGACCACAAGTGAGCGAAGGATAACAGAAACCCAGAGACACAGCATCCCACACCTCATAGCCACCATGACATTGGGCAGCTGATAGGAGTAAAGCTAATAAGAGTCAGGCCAACATGATGTCATCAGTCTGCTGCAGGCAGGAGGAAGCATTTCCTTAGTCTCCCCTCCCCCAGTGATCAGCCTGCTGCAGGCAGGAGGAAGCATTTCCTCAGTCTCCCCTCCCCCGGTGATCAGTCTCTAAACCACCATTTTATATGGGGACTCTTTATGATGCCTGGACAAAGATAGCGCCGTCCTCTTGGAGACAAAAGCAGAGGGCGGCATTGTCAGGAGGACTATCGTGATCTCCAAGTACCTGGAAGTGTTACACGGACTCGGCACCTCTGTGTCCATGTGATCCGAGCATCAACAATCCACCCACAAGCCCCGTGTGGTGGTAGGTGACAGTGACAAGTGCGTGTTGGTGTGCGGCGGCTCACCTGTTTGTACGCAGTGATCGGGGCTTCGAAATCGCGGTTGTACTTGCGCAGTTTCTGGCGCAGGGTGCTCAGGGCTTTGGCGTTGTTCTTGTTCATCTTCTTTTTGCCTTCCTTATCCTCCCAGAGCTGCGGAATCAGAGAAAACCCTGTTAATGAGCGGCAGAGGACGGCCGGCGTATTCCAGCCATGCGACGGAGGGGGCGTGTCAGTGGATGATCTCTCAGCCAATAGCGTCTCACCTCATTCAGATAGTCCTCCAGGTCGGAGAGGAGGCGGATGTAGAAGCGGGGGACGCCCTCCTTGTCTATGATGTTCTTGGACTTCATGTACGCCTTCCCGAGCTGCTCGAACTCCTCCAGGCATTTGGTCATGTCTCGGATCTTCATGGCGTTACGAATGGTCTTGATGATGTTGGTCAGCTCCTCGAACCTGCACCAGAAAAATGGGCGGTGATGGAGAAGAGACCCAGAACAGGCAACGGGGGGTCTCAAATCTGCCTCAGGACACATGTGTGAGCTCTGAGCACAGCTCGTGATGACGCTGTGTGCCTACAGGGATG
>NW_017309020.1:39430-39645 GCF_000935625.1 Nanorana parkeri
CAAGTTCCAAGGCTCATGCAAAGAGAAGAGTGAAGGGTGCTGTGCTGCTTCTTCTCTTTGCATGAGCCTTGGAACTTGCACCTTAAAAAACAAGTCAGCTATGGAAGCTCACCCATTTCCATCCTTACAGAATCCGCTTAAAGGACAACTAGTCAAAACTTTTTTTTTAGTTTTGGATAGAGAGAGGGGGGGGGGGGGGGGGCCACACCCCGTCA
>NW_017309020.1:39667-41760 GCF_000935625.1 Nanorana parkeri
GGGGGGGGAGGCTACAACCCCTGTAAGCTTCTATGCCATCCGTTTCTTATTGGGGAGATTTCCCTTCACTTCCTGTCCGACAGCCACAACAGGAAGTGAGAGAAGGTCCCTCCAAAGTAAGAAGAAATCCCTGGTAGTCAGAAGGGTTATAAGGAACTAGGATTTCACTTCCTGTTCCTGTCCACAAAAGGAAGTGAGGGAAATCCCTGGTGGTCAGCAGGATCCCCAGAACTAGATCTGCCTTCACTCCCTGTCCAACAGCCACAACAGGAAGTGAGAGGAAATCCCTCCATTTGAGGGGAATCTATGGTGGTCAGAAGGGTTCATAGAACTAGATTTCCCATCACTTCCTGTCCGATTAGGTACAACAGGAAGTGAGAGGAAATCCCTCCAAAGTAAGAGAAATCCCTGGTGGTCAGACGGGTTCCAAGAACTAGATTTATCTTCACTTCCTGTCAGACAGCCACAACAGGAAGTGAGGAAATCCCTCCAAAGAAAGAAGAATCCTTGATGGTCAGCAGGGTCCCCAGAACTAGATTTACCTTTATTTCCTGTCTGATAGCCATAACAGGAAATCCCTCTAAACTTAAAGAAATCCCTGGTGGTCAGCAGAACTAGTGTTCTCATTGGAAGATTCCACATACATTCCTGTGCTGGTGTGCAAGGGTTCATTTTTTAAAAACTGCCCTGAGCTCTTTACTCCTCCAACGCATTTCTCTTCAATAGAGGCTTCGTCATGGAGGTCTGGTGGTGACCGATGTGCTGCACTCTGGCTTTGTGCGTTTGCACTACTTGCAATAAAGCTTGCTGGATATTTAAAAAAAAAAAAAAAACCAGCCTGTTTGTCGTCGTCGTCGTCATCATAAGTCCCGGATACGCTGCTTTTAAAAGGCATTGGAAGAAAATAATCCTGCAACGGAAGGATTGTGTACGATCTCGGGACGATTAAGGACTCAGTACGCAGCCCCCGTCCTTCTCTATGGGAGTGCGCGGCCGTACGCCACCCTACACTCACCCGCCCTGCACGTCCGTGCGGGTGCAGGTGTCCGTACTCTTACACTGACAGGATGGATCCTGCCTGCGTCCGATCCGGGACACACGCATGGACTTGCTCTTGAGGTGAGCGCAGGGTGGCGTACGGCCGCGTACTCCCATAGAGAAGGAGGGGGCTGCGTACTAATCACACGCAGCACATGTCCTTCCCCGCAGCTGCCTGTTTCTCGTGTGAATGGGGCCGCAGTGTTGAACTTTCTATAAGACTCCAACCCGGAGGTCTGCGAGGTGATCAGAAGCTCCCGGGGAGAATACACGCCGGCGGGCAGAACCAGACAAACCTTTTATCCTTGGCGCTGCGCACCACGCGCTTGGTGTCCTCTTCATCGTCACTGAGAAGGAGCGGCCTGAATATTGGGGAAAGAAGGAGAGAAGGTCATTCCCCTCATTGCAGCAAGTCGCAGCAGCTCGGCATGTGGAGAGAAACTTACTGCTTGCCGTACGTTCCCCCCACTGGCTTGGGCAGGATCTCATCTCCGGATAGCGATTCCTCGGACTCGCTGTCAGAGGCGGCGGCGAAAAATCGAGACATTCTGGCGGCTGGACCGGGTCACACAACACTGCGCGGAGACAAAGGAAATATATGGGATTGATGTTTTATATGAACAATATACTTTATAGGCGAGTATGAAATCCAAAACAAGGCGTACACCCGAGCACAGGCACTGACATCCAAAACAAGGCGTACACCCGACCACTGAGCACAGGCACTGACATCCAAAACAAGGCCCGACCACTGAGCACAGACACTGACATCCAAAACAAGGCGTACACCCGACCACTGAGCACAGGCACTGACATCCAAAACAAGGCCCGACCACTGAGCACAGACACTGACATCCAAAACAAGGCGTACACCCGACCACTGAGCACAGGCACTGACATCCAAAACAAGGCGTACACCCGACCACTGAGCACAGACACTGACATCCAAAACAAGGCGTACACCCAACCACTGAGCACAGGCACTGACATCCAAAACAAGGCGTACACCCGACCACTGAGCACAGACACTGACATCCAAAACAAGGCGTACACCC
>NW_017309020.1:46180-55763 GCF_000935625.1 Nanorana parkeri
CTGTGTCCCGGCAACCTAGGATGGTGGGCAGTAGAAGCTACTGTGTCCCGGCAACCTAGGATGGTAGGCGGTAGAAGCCACTGTGTCCTGGCAACCTAGGATGGTAGGCGGTGGAAGCCCCTGTGTCCTGGCAACCTAGGATGGTAGGCGGTGGAAGCCCCTGTGTCCTGGCAACCTAGGATGGTAGGCGGTAGAAGCCCCTGTGTCCTGGCAACCTAGGATGGTGGGCAGTAGAAGCCCGTATCCTAGCAACCCAGTGGCAGTCCCTGTCTATTAGATTGCTAGCTCTTGGGGTCAGTTTTGTCTGTTAGATTGCCAGTTTCTGAGGTCTCTTCTATCATTAGAGTGCTAGCGCCTGGGGACACCCCTATCAATTAGACGTCCATCATCTGGTGTCACTGATGTCCATTAGATTGCTAGCTCCTGGGGTCAGTCCTCTCCATTTGATTACGAGGTTCCAAGGTCAGTCCCATCTATTGGATTGCAAGCTCCTGGGGTCACCCCTGCTTATTACATTGCTAGCTCCGGAAGTTACTCTACAATACTTTACTTTAGATTGTTAGCTCTTGGAGTCAGTTCTGACCTCTGGCACACCTATCTATTGAGAGCGCTAGCCCCTGAGCTCACCCCCGACCGCTAGAGTGCCAGCTCCCGGGGTCACTCCTGACCATTAGAGTGCTAGCTCCCAGGGTCACTTCTGACGAGTGCTAGCTCCCGGGGTCACTCCTGACCATTAGAGTGCTAGCCCCCAGGGTCACTTCTGACCATTAGAGTGCTAGCTCCCGGGGTCACTCCTGACCATTAGAGTGCCAGCTACCGGGGTCACTTCTGACCATTAGAGTGCTAGCTCCCGGGTCACTCCTGACCATTAGAGTGCGAGCTCCCAGGGTCACTCCTGACCATTAGAGTGCGAGCTCCCAGGGTCACTCCTGACCATTAGAGTGCGAGCTCCCGGGGTCACTCCTGGCCATTAGAGTGCTAGCTCCCGGGGTCAGTCCCGACCAATTAGAGTGCTAGCTCCCGTGATCACTCTCAGCGACCCCCTAGTACTAGTAAAGAGCCAGCTCCAGCCACTACAATCCCCTTCTGTCAGGCAGACAGCTCCCTTATGGGCCCATTTCCCGGCTGTAAAGATCCAGCTGCTCGGCTCAGATCCGCGTCATGCGGCGCAACAACCCCTTACGCAGCCCGTCCAGCCGGGCTCCCCAAACCCAGAGCTCCCCCGGCCTCCTCTCACCTCTCTGTGCCGCTCACACGCGGCCTGCCCGGCTGATGAAAAGCCTGGAAAAGGCTGAAAGCAGTGCGCCTGCGCAGAACCAACTCACCGGAAATCACCCTCACTTCCGTCACCTGGCGAACTACATTTCCCGGCACTCTCCGCGCCCCGTCCGGGACTACCAGCTCACTGTTTCTATGTTTTATAATACTAAAGACTAAGGAAAATAATTCGTGATGAAGGAAAAGTATGTGTACGGGAGCTTTCCTCAGTTCTCTAAGGATTGATTAGGGTTTTCCTCGTATCCGCCCACTGTTTCCTACAGCCAATCAGGAGAAGGGCCGGGTGCAATAAAAAGGCGCTAAGGAGTAGGACAGACCTTGGAGGCTGGGTGTACCAAGATGGCGTCTATGGCAACGTGGAGGAACAGATGGCTCTTGTTTTTCCTGTATTCACCCCACCAAAATATTACATTAAAGACATAACGTGTTTGCTTTGCTGCCTAATAAATTAAACTGCAACTGGATAAGAAATACAGCTCCACTTTGGGTTACAATGCCTACCCCCACTTCCTGACCCCCTGGCTATTTTTATTTTTTTATAATCTTTTTACATCACTTTATCCCTGATGTCACTGGTCTGTTCATCTGATGACAGGTTCTCTTCTTCCTCTGGCAGATCCTGAATGCTACATATGCGATACCATGTAATCGTTATGTGACGCCGTTCTCTTCAGCATTCTCTTGTGAGTCCGAAGAAGCCTGATGATGTCCCCCCACGGAGGAGGAGCCATGACGCCCTGGCCTCACAGGAAGTGGATTAAATGGTGCTGGGCATCCTTTGGCCTGGAGGAGGAGTGGGGGTGGGGACAGTGCCAGAGATGGTATTAGGCCCCGTTCGCACCTAAAAGACCGTGTCTGCTCTACTCCAGAGCCGTGACTGCCCTCCCCCAGCCATTCTCCAACACCATGTTCACCCTCCTCCAGCGCCGCCTCCGTCCTCCTGGGATATGTGGCGTACTGTACATACTGGAAGTTAGGAGCTCTCCGGATTTCCAGCAAGAGCATTTTTTAAAGGGACAAATCACAGAGAAATGTACGTGTACTGAAGAGATGACGGAATACAGATATACGAGTGATATGTGTATCTTTATTGACGGAGTGGAAGAGCTCACACAATGGAAAGGAATGTGTCAAGTCTGCAGCGATGACATCACAGACTATAAGCTAACAGTGAACTATTTATCATTCATTTAAAATAATACATATACACTGTATATTCTGTATAACAAAATCAGTACAAAAAGATAATAAAAACATTATAAAATGTATTGCAGACCCTAAATATTATATTTTTCTGCAGCCACACCTGAGATTGTCCATCAGGTTTGTGTCGCTCACTCTGTGTCCCCACAGCCACTACCACCCATATTTAGAGGGACTGTCACTTTAAGGGCCAAAGTGGACAGGCTTTTGTTCCGATCAGAACCACCTTTGGGGGGTGACCCAGGATGCTCTGGAAACCCAGGTTGTTCTGGAGTCACAAGCGACACAGGGGGGCACAGGATACTCTGGAGTCACAGAAGACATGGGGTGACTCAGGATACTCTGGAGAGACAGAGGTCATGGGGTGACACAAAATGCTCTGGAAACATGGGGTGATACAGGATGCCATGGGGTCACAGGAAACACGGGGTGACTCAGGTTTGTCTGGAGACACAGGGTGCTCTGGAATCACAGGAGACACGGGGTGACTCAGAATGTTCAGGGCTATTGGGGCGATACAGGATGCTCCGGAGGCACAGGAGACACATGGTGTGTGACGGACTGAACCCTCACTGGTGCTGTTGGAGGAGCCTGGGGGCTAGCCTCCTTCCTACTGACTATGGACCCAGAACTATGGAGACCCCCCTCGAACCTCTTGGGGTTACAATGAACCATTCTACCAGGTTTATGTGTGGAGGGATGTACTGTACATGTTCCCTGGCATTACATTTGGATGACCCCGTGTTTATTATAGGTACAGGCTGTGACTCCAGCAGCACTGAAGGGGGATAATTCTGGACATTGAACTGATACAGTTTATTGGTCCCTTTGTTGTATTGTGTTCAGGATAGCTGATTCTAGGAGTAGCTGACTCCGGGTGTAGATGAGTAGATCACCCTATGATACACTCAGGAGATAATCCCATCACATGTGTCTCCTCTCTCCCTATTCATTCATTAAGGCATCGGGGATGTCTGTTTGCATGCTGTTCATGTTTGATTGCGTTATGTGTTTAGACTTCTTGGACTGTATATATACTGAGCTGGTCTTCAATAAAGCAGATCCCTGCTGGAACTTACATACAGCCTGCCTGGTGTTTGTTCTGAGCTATCACAACTGGATTTGAACAGCACATAGCTGTAGTTCGAATCCCGGATTATCGGACGATCGAAGAATCAGACGTGCGGTCTGACATCTGATCCAATAGTAGCAGAGGAGTGCCGGGAGAGTGGAACCGAGCGAGCAGGGGCTCGTTACATGGTACTTTGGAGAAATGGGGTGACCCAGGAGGCACTGGAGACACATGGTGCTTTGGAGTCACAGGAGAAATGGGGTGACCCAGGATGCTCTGGGCTCTTAAGGGGTGACAGGATGCTCTGGAGGCAGAGGAGACCCAGGGTGATACAGAATGCCCTGGGCTCAGACGGTGACAATCTGGAGTCAAAGGACTACAAATGAAGAAGATGTTGACTAATGCAGCCATATAGTGCGGAGAACTATGACAGGACCTTGGAGTGGATGCACAACGATAGCATTGATTTGATTGCAGTTTTTCCTCATCACAAAATACAAAACTTTATCCCTCTAAACCTCCTTCAGGTGCTGCATGAGGGGAGCATTGTGCTGCTCCAGGATGTCATAGAACTTGGCCATGTGGATGACTCCCCAGCACTTGCTGATCCTGAACAACTCTCTCATCTTCTGCTGAGAGGTCGGCTTGCTGCGGATGGTGTCATACTCTTCATCGCTCAGTATCTTCCCGCTCAGGAGACTGTCCAGGATGGGATCTACCAGGGGCACGCCGCTTATCAGAGCCTCCCGATATTTTACCACCAATTGCTCCTTAGCTCTAGCGTTCAAAGCAGATACAGCTGCAATAATAAAAAATGGAGGTAAACCCAGGAAACGTCTCTGTAAGTCTTATAATATGAACAGATAAAAAGCCAGCACACCTAAAGTGATTTCAGATATACATATACAGTCAGCCCCTGGATCTATGTATGTCTTGGGTACTTCAACAGAGAGAATTCCCTTCCACAATTCCCAACTCTGTTCCTGTCCACTTAGGAGTTTGAAGTGTTTCTGTCCACCACTGTGTGTTCCGGACCCGGGAACTCAGCACAGGGATGGTGGGAGCCCCTCATAATGGGCACAGCAGGTGTACAGACCCGGGAACTCAGCACAGGGATGGTGGGAACCCCTCATAATGGGCACAGCGGGTGTACAGACCCGGGAACTCATCACAGGGATGGTGGGAGCTCCTCATAATGGGCACAGCGGGTGTACAGACCCGGGAACTCAGCTCAGGGATGGTGGGGGCCCCTCATAATGGGCACAGCGGGTGTACAGACCCGTGGTGGGAACCCCTCATAATGGGCACAGCGGGTGTACAGACCCGGGAACTCATCACAGGGATGGTGGGAGCTCCTCATAATGGGCACAGCGTGTGTACAGACCCGGGAACTCAGCTCATGGATGGTGGGAGCTCCTCATAATGGGCACAGCAGGTGTACAGACCCGGGAACTCAGCACAGGGATGGTGGGAGCTCCTCATAATGGGCACAGCAGGTGTACAGATACGGGAACTCAGCTCAGGGATGGTGGGAGCCCCTCATAATAGGCACAGCAGGTGTACAGACTCGGGAACTCAGCACAGGGATGTTTAAGGACCATCTATATTAGAAGCCAGGGATGGCATCACGGTTAATAAATAACTGGCCACCAGTATTCTTGATGGTATTTTGATCATGATGACCAGAGTTGTAGGTAGGATGCGGATTGACAAGTCAACCTCATTAAATCATCTCACACCGGTACAGACCTCTCCTAATGATCTAGCAATGTACATATAGTGTATATTTATAATTATATATTGTACATTGTGTGCACAGGTTTGGGATACGGGGGGCGAGCTGGCAAGAAAACCTTCACGTCATACCTTTGGGCTTCGTTTGTTTTGGGACTTGTGACTGCAAATCTTCAACTTCTCCTACAAAAGAAAATGTAATTGTCCATAAATACCAAATTCAGTCATTATAGTGACTTCCTATGTTACTGGATTTATACCAACCAGCCCAAGAAACACAACTCCAGACTTGTTATAACCTTTCATTAAAAGGTAGAGGAGGGGGGAGAGTAGGGTTATACCTTTCCAAATTCATATGACGCCTCAATGCCGCCCGCAGGCACCTCTGCAAAGTGTGAATCCTGACCCTAAACTATATGAGCACCCAAACTGAGTCATATACTGTACTATATCCTGAGATATACTGCACTGTATATACTGGGACATATAGTGTATACTGTACTATACACACTGGGGCATACACTGTATATTGTACTATATATACTGTATATACTGATACCTATGTTATACTGTATGTACTGGGATTTATAATATACTGTATATACTGAGATATATACTGTACTGTATATACTGGGATTTATGATGTACTGTATATACCGAGATTTATAATATACTGCATATACTGGGACATATGATTTACTGTATATACTGGGACATATGATGTACTGTTTATACAGGGACATATGATATACTGTATATACTGGAATTTATGATATACAGAGTATACTGGGATTTATGATATACAGAGTATACTGGGATTTATGATATACTGTATATAATGGATCCCTGGATTCTGATATTGTGCGATTCTCCACAAATAAGACAGATTTACATTTAAAAATATTCAGAGGAACCATTATTAATGAATCGGTGACTCTCCTGATTTGATTATCACTAACTGAGCTCTTATTTGATTCAGATGAAGTCACAGAGAGCCATACAAGCAGCAGTCGGTGGATCTTACCCCTCGACATACGACAACCCCAGACCTTCTCTTTGCCATCTTCTTGTGCCAGACATAAGTCGATCATTTTCACTGCCCCATCTATGGTGATGTCTGTGTAGCTGTCCAATGGGGAGACGCACTGAACCTCCAACTCCTAAATCAATTGTAAATAAAAAAATTGATTTCAATCATTGAAATTGATATTCATCAGAGGCTCAGTCTGAAGTACCCAGACGTGTCACTGGTTTACATTAGGCAGGAATGAAGCACACGTGTCCAGTATAGATGTATCTATGTATGTTTGTTTGTCTTACTGAGGGTTGTACATGGGCTTTCTCTGGTCCGTTCACAAAATAGCTTTTCTTAGTGTAGATGGTTTTGGTTCTGGGAGGTTTATCGATCTTCTTGAAACCACTGCTGGTCTTTTCTTGGAGAAAATCCTGCGAATGATAAAAGTTCCAGGTATTATTACAGGTATTTATAGAGCGCCGACAATTTACGCAGCACTTTACATAGTTGCACATTCACATCTGTCCCTACCCTTAAAGGAGAACTATGGGGTCAGGACTTTTCCCCATAGTTCTCCTTAGGGTAACGGGAGGACACAAACTAGCGTCCTCCCGTCACCCTAAGCTCAGTATAGCGCAAGCTATAGCTCGCGGTATACTAAGACGCCGCAGCCGGAGCGGATCCCGACATCGATGTTGAGATCCGCCCAGCTGCGTGAGTGACAGCTGGCTCTGCCTATCTAGAGGCAGAGACAGCTGTACCCGCTCCCTCCCCCATCCGTTCCGCCAGTCAGCGCTGGTGGATCGGAGAGGGGAATCCAGCCCCTCCCCCTGTCACGGCAGAGAGCCGTGACAGGATCGAGAAGTGAGCGAATGCCGGTATGTGTTCGCTCACCTCCCAATCTACTGAGCCGACCTGTGACAGTCTCATTGTCACAGGTCGGCTAGAACTATGAGGTGAGTGAAAAGCACCCCCCTCATAGTTCTCCTTTAAGGAGCTTACAATCTAAGGTCCCTATTTCACATGCATACATAGAGGGCCAACTTAGAGAGGAGTCAATTAACCAACCAGCATGTCTTTTGGAGTGTGGGAGGAAACCCACGCAAGCACAGGGAGAACAAGCAAACTCCTTGCAGATGGTGACCTGGCCGGGGGAAGCGCTAACCACTACGCCACTGTGCTGCCCAATACTCAATATCTGTACGCATGCTTTGTCTTTGGATTTTTCTTCGTTTAAGAATTTTGCTTTCACTAAAGTTGAAAGGTGAATGATAATCTTAGGACAACTATGTGTTGATGAATGGAGTGGACATGGGATTAATAGCTCGGCATGATGGACACCCGAGGAGGCCTCATCATAGTGCCCTGCCTTCACATACAGTGATGCAGAGGTCATCACGTACCCATCACCCTCAGCATAATTGAGGACCATTCATCATCAGGAGAAGATCTAAAAAGGACCCTGCGTGCTATATGACCAAACAGAAGACTACTCAAAAAGGTAAGTACAAAAATAAGCAAAAAAATACAAAACGGGAGACTCCATGGGGTTGATTTGGGGATGGAAAGATGAGCCCCAAATTGGGCTTTATGTTACGGTTAAATGTTAGGTTTAAGTTTGCGTCAAGGCAGTAGGGTTTGGTTTAAGTATTAGGTTGAGAGGTCAGTGTTAGGTTCAGTTTTAGGGTCATGTTAAGATGAAAAGCTATGGATAGAGTCAGTCTAAAGATTTGGGTAAGATTAGGGATCAAGACAAGTAAGGGAGAAATTGATCTTGGCTCTGAAAACTCCTCGCTATAACATGCAAACACCAGGCCACATTAAGTGTTTCAGACTTCACTAGTAGACCTCCAATGTGCCTCCAACGCTAAACAAAGCTCGCCTGTAAGTCCCATTTCTTCTCCCACGTTTAAAAAGAACAACAGACCCGGCTCCCATAACTTCAAATGGCTAGTTTATAATATACCTTGTCTATTGAGGCAAACGCAGGCATTAGGTACAGGTGAATTTTATACTCCACATGTTTCCTTCCAGCTGTTTTGAAGTACAGGAGCACTTTGCCGTGGATTGGGATGTACTTGGTCACCGCCTTTGGTAACAAGTTCCAGCAGAAAACCCCAAGAGAGGAAAATGAGGGATTTTTCAGAACGACGTGGAACGGGAGAACTTCTGTTGGTGTTTCCACGCTCAAGTTTCCATCTTTGAAATGAGCGCATCGAATCCAAGACTGGTCTTTACTCAGTTCTAAAAAAACACAAGATGCCGAAATACACATATGAATGTCATACATACATACACACATACATACATACATACATCCTACTGTAGATGTACCAATATTATGTGTAATCTAGCCCAGCTAAAGCACATCTCAAGTATAATGTTTTACAAATATTCTATTCTTCCCTTTCCTCCCCTTTTTCAAACAAAAAATTAAAGTTGGCAATGTACAGTTCATCATTTCCATGCTCCAGAGCTGCCCTCCATGTCCTCCATTGGTCTTCCAGGTACCATGATGTCCATCATCATTCAACCCACTTCCTGCAAGCCCAGGCTGGTATGGTGATGCACTCTTAAGGTGCCCATACACCTTACGATTATCGGACTAAACTTTTCGTCCGATGAACGTACCGTCGTACGATTGTCGTACGGCGGCACCATCCTGCCCCGATTATCGCAAGGATCAATCAGCGGTAGTTAAAGCAGAACTATGGGGTCAGGGCTTTTCCCCATAGTTCTCCTTAGGGTAACGGGAGGACACAAACTAGCGTCCTCCCGTTACCCTAAGCTCAGAAAATAAGAATCCTCATTCTGGAGTATTAGCTTTGTGAATTGAGCCTAATGAGTCATAAGAAAATACCTAATGATAATCACATGATGATTTGTTTCCTCCTATAGAGAATGGGATACTGAACTTTATTATCTCACAAGAGTTCCTTATCAGTGTTCCTTCTGTCTGGGGGGAGGAATACGATGTAATAATTATCTTATTTGTTCCTTCAGGCTTCAAAAATGGAAAAATGAATCCATGTGAAATAAAGGAGAACTATGGGGTCAGGGCTTTTCCCCATAATTCTCCTTAGGGTAACGGGAGGACACAAACTAATGTCCTCCCGTCACCCTAAGCTCAGTATACCGTGAGCTACAGCTCGCGGTATACTGAGACGCCGCAGCTGAAGCGGGTCCCGACAATTATGTCTGGATCCGCCCAGCTGCGTGATTGACAGCTGGCTCTGCCTATCTAGAGGCAGAGCCAGCTGTACCCGCCCCCTCCCCCGTCC
>NW_017309020.1:56075-65659 GCF_000935625.1 Nanorana parkeri
CCCCCCTCATAGTTCTTCTTTAAAAAAAAAACGCCTGGACGTTTGCGCATGAGCAGTGTTAATCGTACGACTTTTGACGGACGTAAACGCCACCAACCATGCGAAAATCATACGATCGACCAAAGTTTTCAAACATGCTTGAACGTCAAAAGTCGTACGATTGTGCAGTACTGGCGGTCGGGCACTACATACACACCTTAAGATTGTTGTACGAAAAGTCGATCGCATACCATTATCGTACGACAATCGTAAGGTGTATGGGCACCTTTAGGCTCACAGGAGAATACTGCAGAGAACGATGCTTATGTCAGTGCTATTCTCTGCAGCATTGACGGCTGCCCACCACCAACCCTGGGCAGGACGGAAGGATGTCATGTTACCATCCAAAGACTGCTGAGTAGTGGCATGGAGGGACCAGTAAGAACTGCAGGGGACCCAAGAGATTGACACTCTCTGAAGTATTGGTTTCTCTACAGACTGTACATGAAGATTTCTCAGGATCAGTGTATGGGGGGGGGGGGGGGGGGGGCTTTCAGGAAAGGTGAGCATTCAGTTTCCTTTTGGAAGTATACCCTTGACTTACTTTTCAAGCACATGTAATGCGGAAGGTACACTGCGGACACTGTATTTGGCTCTACGGGTGTCTTAATGTTGAAGAGAGGTCCCAAGACCTGAGATTCATGAAGCTGTGGATTGTCCATGTACTTATGCCAGGAATCCAGTTCATACTCAATGGTCACGGGACAGGTCACCTGGAATTTAATGCCGGTCTCTAAACAGCAGAAGCGTCCGGCGCATTTAAGTTCCAACCTGCATTAATAAGAAATAGGTATTAGCAAATGAGGTCCATTATGAATCGCCCCAATAGGTGATAATACAGTTCTTTAAATTTGAGATTATGAAAAAACTTACAGGGTCTGTAAGGTAGATGTAAACCCTATCTGAATGAGGCGGGGCCTTTACTACAGATCACAAGGCCCCATTGCAAAAATGCGATGGGGGCCCCCTGAGGACCTCTCTCTGAACTATGAGTAACGATGCCAAGATCCCGGAGACTGCTCTTGTGCATTTGAAGTCGTCTCTACACTGTAGAATTTAACTCCAACCCTTAATGATACAGTACTGTATTAACTTCACATGTTCTAAGTTTAATTTGCCTTAACGACCTAATGGGGCCCCCTTTCACCCCCAGGCCCTAGAGCAGCCAACTGGGCTGCTATGGCTTTAGTTACACCACTGCTAAAACACCAAGGGGTGTATGCATAATGGCTTTGCCCAGAGTATAGCTGGGTGAGTGCCATTCACACAGCAATCACAATGATTTAATAGGCTTGACTTGAATGATAGACTTTCTCTATAGTTCTGATGCTGTCCCTTTTTAAGACACAACCTACTCTATATGGGCAAGGTTTGTGGACACCTGACCATCACACTTATGTGAGCTTGTTGGACATTTCATTCCGAAACCATGATCCATTTATATGGAGTTATGGATATCTTTATGGCTATAACAGCATCCACTCTTCTAGGAAGGCCTCCCTAGTGTGTCTGAGGGAATTTGTACCTATTCAGCCAAAAGAGCATTTGTGAGGTCAGGTGCTGATGTTGGATGAGAAGACCCGGCTCACAATCAACATTCCATTTCAACCCAAAGGTGTTCAGTAGGGATGAGATCAGGGCTCTGTGAAGGCCACTTGAATTCCTCCAAACCAAACTGGTCATACCACATCTTTATGGAGCTGGCTTTGTACACAGGGGGGCAGTCATGGTGGAACAGAAAAGGGTCTTCACCAAACTGTTACTACAAGGTTGGAGGAGCACAATTGTGTAAAATGTCTTTGTATGCTGTAGCATTAACAGTATAATTCACTGGAAACACCCAGATTCAGTTAGGCTGGGCACACACCTTACAACCATCGCAAGACTTTTGTCTTGCGATGGTTGTAAGGTACTTAAAAAAACGTACGATCTGCCTATGTTGCATAGGCAGATCGTACTTGCGATGATCGCAAGCCATGCCCCCTGAGGAGCGGGCTTCCGATGACCGCAATGCCGAACGGGCAGTGTGCGCTTGCGCACATCGGCCCGTGCGGCTGTTATCGTACGGACATGCCACAAACCCGCCGAACATCGTACGATGCTCGGCGGGTTTTCGAACATGTCCGTAAGTTTAAAGTCGTGCGACCTTACAGTAGTAGAGGTCGCACGGCTTCCACACACCTTACGATCATCGTACGATCGCGGGATTTCCCGCGATTCTCGTACGATAATCGTAAGGTGTGTGGGGACCCTTATTTGAAGGGCATCCATGTACTTCTGACCATATACTGTAGTGTATAATATAATCATGAGTAGACTACGACTCTTACCGGTACGTATTTCCACTTATCTTTGGCATAACTGGAATATCAGCAGGATCTTCATTCTACGGTAAGGTAGAAAATGTCATGTGGAGAGACATACAACATACAAAAAATAAATACAAAAACATACAAAATACATGTAGCTCATCAAGAACTGGCTGAAATGTGCACCGTGCGTACCCTACCTAAGCCAATGGAAATAGAGTGAATTCTTACCTTCCCACAGAGGTCACAGTCCATCGTATCAACATCGGGAGAACTGGAACTTGGTGAAAGTAGAAAGTATTCCTCTGAAGTATTACTGGACTGTCCTGCTGTAGAAGAGAACAAATTACAATATTCATAGAGAATTGCACTGACTGTATCTATTGTTTACCTCTAATGGTGTTCACAGAATCCCTGCCAGGAATTCCAGGACTCCCTGAAATAATGCTGCGTGTGTCCCCTGATTCAAAGTCTATTTAAAGCACCAGCTCTGGAAGTGGCTGGTGGTGCGTCTTCTTACCAGCCACCCTACTTTGTTCCTAAAGAGCCATTATACATTCTGAATTGTCTGTTACATTGCTGACCTGGACCAACCTGACCACCTACGACCTCTTCCTGGACCCGACCATCCGCATGATCCTGACCTTTCTGCTGCCTTGCTCATTGCCGACCTCTGCCTGGACCTGACCATTCTGTAGTCTCTCTCTGGTGTACCGTCTCCATGTTGTAGCCTCCTAGTCCCCCTTTATTTCCCTGGTAGTGCGATCCCGAAGACCACAATCTAGAAACAGCACACAGCAAAACCCATCTCCACCATTAGGAGGTCTGGTAAAAACTCCTTCGGTGCGCCCACATCACCACCAATGGGTGTTGCTGTTATAGAAGCTGTCACTGTGACCCGATCAGCTGCAACCGGGGCATTCCTTGTCATATCAGTGACATTGACCTACTATGGCCATGTGGCCAGACAAGGTCAATGATGTCACCAGCATCCACCCCTTTAGTTACGTGCAGCTGTGGGCCAGGTACTGCCAAGGAATTCATAGCTGATTGGGCCATTCCTGACAGCTTCCCATAGGCGTCACAAGGGGGGTGCGGCCCGCACCCGGGTAACACCATTGGAGGGGTGACACCAAAATGACTGACAGTCATTTTGGTGTCACCCCCTCTAAAAAAACCGGGCATTCGTTCATGGACCAAGAGCTCGACAGTGTCAGCAGAGGAGGTGACCTGGCCGCATACCTCATCACACCGGGTGAACGTCCCCTCCTCTCTCTGCCAGCGTCCATCACTAAGATGGCCGCCAGCAGGCGTCAATTACATGGCCGCGCATTCGCGATGACTTAATTGTGCACCCGGTGTCACCAGATCTCCGCTCGGGGTCACACCCAGCTTCAGGACGCCCCTGCAGCTTCCTTCTGGATTCAGATGAATTCAAATTCTGACTGAACCTGAGCTCATCCCTAATTAGTAGGGATAATAATCATCTAATATACATTTAATTTCACATTATGGTGAAATTCTGTATCCGGCCAGGAAAAAAGTATACAATTTTCCGTTATATATGTACAGTATACAGCAGAGACTTCCCTCTGCTGTCATTTTACCTTTGCTCTGCATCGTTGTAATAAGCGCTCTATTGTGTTTCTTCAGGATCTCCAGGAACGTGTCCTTGTCCTCCGTATCCCAGACGAAGGCATATTGATAGAGCTGTCTCATCTTCTCCTGAGAGCTCCGTTTCCTGCAAATGTTATTGTATTGTCCATCTGTCAGCAGATCCTCTTCCAGGAGATCATCCACGACGGCATCTACTTTATGAATCTCATTTGTCAGGGTCTCCTCGTGTTCATCAACAAAGTGCCGCTGGCCTGGAAAATTCAGAGCCCTCAACATGACCATCAATTTCACATCGCCAGGCGTACAGGATATAGAAGTTTTACACGGAATCTGTCAGGATCAAAATGCTGCCATTGCTACCTTGGTTTTAAAGAGGCACTGTCATCCCGGCCACCTAGGGCAAAGAGACACCGTCTTTGTAAAGCCCTCAATGAACCCGTGATACTCCCCTCTCCTGCGCTTACTGGTAGCTCCTTCCTCCGTTTCAAATGATACCTGGCGCTTCCAGGAGGATTGTGACTTTCTCCCATGTTTGGGTCTAGCAGCCAGTCATTAGGCCAGAGCGCCGTCACATAACTGAAGAAGTCATGTCACCATTCCTCTTATTTTTCAATCATTTATGATAACAATTCCAATTGCCGTCTGTGATGGAGGTAGGAGCAGGGAGGGAGCGCTGGTAAGGTGAGCTCTAGGTGGGCCCGACTGAATGTCACTTTGCCCCAAATTGGCCAAATTGGCTTGGTGTGGCGGCAGTGTCTCTTTATAAGTGCTTTTCCCGGGGGTTGTAATTCTTCATCAACCTGGAACAAGGATGGAGCCAATGAACTGCTGGGGCATCCAATAAGCACAAACTTATTCCGGGTCAACGGCTCACCAAGCAACCTTGAAAGATATCTAACGTTTCTTCCATTCTACCAAAAAGTGATTATATTGCTGGCTGTGTCCCAAAGCGAGAGATTTGCACTCACTTCCTGTTCTGGTGTGCACCTGTCACCAGGCAGACAGGAAGTGAAGTAAAATCTACCCAGCAGGGACACAGAGGTAAAAGCCTGACAAGTTTTAACTCTTCCCAAGCTAACGAGTGCCCCAAACTATTATTATACTGATTGATATCTGTACTGACACCGTCTTAGCATGCAGGCAACGGGTACTAATAATTATATATTAATAAACATGCAAAAAAGTTATGGTTTGGGGGAAGTGCCCTAAAACCGTGGGAGCTGATCTGCCTGAAGCAAAATTATAATACCAAAAAATAAAAGCTCATTCTGGGTTTTCAAGAGGGTGATCCCAGGACAAATCGGGTCCTTGAATTTCATGTAGACTGGTGTGGAATTACCCCTCTAGTATTATGGACACTCATATTATCAATGGTGACAACACTCACTGCTCTCTGCATTCTTCTCCAGGGCTTTCAGCAGCTCGTTTGGATCACCCACCAAGACTCTTTCTGCAGGAAGAAGAGAAGATCCCGTCATAAGAATTGTGTCACACAGTGGCGTAACAATCACCATAGCGACCCAGGCGGCCGCCATGGGGCCCGGCCCGGACATTCCTGATGCCCTGTGTGTCGCCTGGGTCGCTATGGCATCTCACGCTGCTGCCTGTCACTGGCGGCTGTGAAGAGAAATGTGCCGCTGTTCAGATCACTGGCAGTGATCTGTGCAGCGGCGCGTTCCTCTCCACAGCCGCTGCTGAGTCAGTGAGAGCCAGCAGCAGCAGTGGAGCAGGCTGAACCCAGCAGTGGAGGAAGAGGCGGGGGCCGGGGTTGGCATCAGAGGAGGAGGCGGGGCCGGCAACGGGTGGATAAGGCGGGGCACATCACCGACGGTGGAGGAAGAGGAGGCGGACAGGTAAGGAGTGTGGCCAGCCCACCTGAGGGTGACCCTGCAGAGCCCACCTTAGAGAGTCTATGGTGGGCTCTGCAGGGTCCCCCTCAGGTGGGCTGTGTGGGATCTCAATTGGGCTCAGCAAGGGGTGTAACTAGTGATGAAAGGGGCCGCATACAAAATGTTGCTATGGGGCCCCGTGATTTCTAGTTACGCCCCTGGTGTCACATTTTACATATCCTCCTTAGATATTTCCTCTCTGTAGTCAGCTGGTTTCCAACACTTTATGAGCAAGAGGCAAACACACGAACATGAGGAGGAGTATATCTGGATGTCCTTCTCAGAGGACGAAAAAGTTGGTAGGGTTAGGGCTTGTGTCATCAGAATGAGGGGGTTTTGTTGGTAGGATTTGGGTTTGTGAAGGTAGAGTTGGAGCTTGTGTGGGTAGATTTTGGGATTGTGTTCGTAGGGTTTGGGCTTGTGTTGGCGAGATTTGGGTTTTTGTTAGTAGAATTTGGGTTTGTGACGGTAGAGTTGGAGCTTGTGTTGGCACAATTTGGGATTGTGTTCGTAGGGTTTGTGTTGCCAGGATAACGGGCTTGTGTAGAAAGGATTGTGTTGGCAGAATTTGGGGTTATGCTGGCAGAATTAAGCCTCATGTTGGCAGGATTGGACCTTGTATCGGCAGAATTAGGGATTGCGTTGGCAGAATTAGGGCTTGTGTTGGTAGTTTGGGCTTGTGTTGGCAGGATTAGGGCTTGTGCTGATAGAATTTGGGCTTGTGTTGGCAAGGTTATGGCTGTGTTAGCAGGATTTGGGCTTGTGTTGGCATGGTTACGGCTTGTGCTGATAGGATTTGGGCTTGTGTTGGCATGGTTACGGCTTGTGCTGGTAGGATTTGGGCTTGTGTCAGTAGGATTTGGGTTTATGATGGTAGAGCTGGAGCTTGTGTTGGTAGGGTTTGGGCTTGTGTTGCTGGACCAATGCAGCTTGCCTTCAGGTACAATGCTCTAGAATTTGAGATCTATCTGAGATGCTTTTGAGATCAATCTCAGAATTCATTGACAGGTGTATTTGAGCGCCTTCTAAGCTGCATCGGCTTGCTTCAAGCTGCTTTCCCACTGACTTGTATGGGGAGAGAAGCAGTTCTGACATGAACAAATGCTGACCACACAGAGCCCAATGGTCCCCCATACATAGCTTGAATTTCTACGGAATGATTCAAAGTTTAAGCTGTGGGTGGCCCTGTCTGCACCACCTGGCACAGAGCCATTCACCCAATGAAACTCTCTCAATGTTTGTCCTTTGCAAATAGACAAAAACCAAACATTCTTGGATACTGTATATTTTCTTTTTAGGTTTAATGTTTGTAATGTAATACCGCATTATGGCCACTAGATGGAGCTGAGTAGCATAGGAAATGAATGTTCCTAGTGTATTTTCTCTTCTGGGTGAATGTTCAAAAGCTTAAAAAGGAGAACTATGTGGTTAGGGCTTTTCCCCATAGTTCTCCTTAGGGTAACGGGAGAACACAAACTAGCGTCCTCCCGTCACCTTAGGCTCAGTATATAGCGAGCCAGAGCTCGCCGTATACTGAGATCGCCGCAGCCGGGACGGATCCCGACTTTACTGTCGAGATCCGCCCAGCTGTGCTATAACTACAAATCCCAACATGCATCTGCCTCTGGGAGTCATGCTTCATGGGACTTGTAGTTCCACAAGAGCTGGAAGGCCGGAGCTGCCTACCCCTGATATAAAGCCTGCAGTGCCGGGGCAGCTGAGCAGCAAGGGGAAGCTTTTCACATTCCTGGAGTTCAGCTCCTAAGCAGCGGAAAATCTTACATGTTAGAGAGACACGAGGAGAGACATTGCACAGGAACAATGCAGCCGCAGCATACTAACACACACACACACACACACACACACACACATCTATATATGCACACACACACACATATGCACACACAAACACACATATGCACACACACACAAACACATATATATGCGCACACACATATACATACATCTATACACACACACACACACATACACATCTATGCACACACACACACACACAATAAGTCGAGTTGTTTTGTGAATTCTGCACTTACGAGCCATATTTGTAGAAGACGGAGCGATCACAGGAAGTGAAGATAGAAGTGAAAATGAAAGTGGATATCCTCTGCGGTGAAATGTCGGAGAGGTGGGGACGGGTCCTCTCTCAGGGCCGGGGCATCTGTCAGATAAACAAGTTCTAGGAGAATGAACCTAATAAGGCGCGGGCCTATTCATCTCTTCTCTCTGACTTTCCACGCACACAACGTCCAAATCCGACAAAGAATGATTCCTGCAGAAATGTAAAAAGCCGGCTCAATGCGCACAGAGAACTCACCGGGATGAGGAGCTTTGTTTTCAGAGTGACGGTTATTTTCAGCTGAGGCAAATTAAAATTGCAGCCACCTGACTGGAACTGGAGGGCCTGAGGGTTGTGCTAAAGCTTTGTGAATGGAGCCTAAAATATCTTATGTCAGGGCCCGTTCACACCAGGTGCACACATTGTGGTGCACTGACAGTTCCTGTGCACTCTGCTAGACAGCCCATAGAAAATGAGTGGTGACTCTTTGCCTGCATTTAACTGGCCCTTGGGGCGCTATTACTTTCACTGACACCAACATCAGTGCAATATTCCCTCCACTGACACCAACAAAGGGGCACTATTTCCTCCACTGACACCAACAACATGGCATTATTCCTCCCACTGCACCAACCATGGGGCACTATTCCTCCCACTGACACCAACAATAGGGCACTATATAATTATATGATTCTCTACACAGTTATGTCTCATTGTTTGGAGCCGTCTCCGCCCAGCTAGATATGACCCCGGGCCTAACCTCCACTATAACCTTAAAGTGACACTAGACTCTTAAATCTTAAAAAATACATTCAAGTCCCCTAACTCTGAACATCAATGTATCTTATTTGTGTATCACTCGGCTGTAGATCCTCCAATCATCTCTGAATTGGTGCTGACACTGTCCTTCCTTCTGGAGGGGGGCTACGTCTGTTCCCCATGGTTCCTGTGTGTTGTAGAGTAGTCACCGCTCCAAGCTCCCCACCGGGATGGACTACAATCTCAATACAAAGTAGTAAACTACACCTGAGATTGTAGCTTCTCATACTGTCACTCTATACCCTACTGAACCTGAAAAGTGAAACTACATCTTATGGTGGCCCAGTCACGCTTATGCATATTACGTGTGTCCACAGGTTTGCATTGTTTTAATGGTGCTAGATCACATCCGTGTTATGCATTGACTGGGTTGTCCGTTTTTTGATGCACTGGCATGCATAGGACCTATTGATGTAGCACATAATGCAGGAACAAAATGCATGAAATGATGCAGAACAAAGTGTGAATCCAGCATTGAGCTTACACTCACTGCTACCCCTACCTTATGACATAATGACAGCTCCTCTTTAGAAGTACCTCCTTGTACTATACATCATGCCCGAACGTTCACATATGCTACTACTCTGTGCATTATATAGGCCCGCCACTCCCATTCATACCCGTATATAGATAACTTATTCTTGCTGGATCCTGCAAATATCAAAGTTCACTTTCAGGGATGTATTGAGGGACAGCCGTCCAGCGTGTGACTCCTTTACACATCTGAGTTCTGCATGTTGAACATACACAGGGCAAAAAAGAGACAGACAGAGATACACAGGACTAGGCCAGGCTCGTGCCTCAAAAGCAGCTCCCCTCTGTGATGAACACTACCCC
>NW_017309020.1:65942-94775 GCF_000935625.1 Nanorana parkeri
CAATTTTAAAGCATGGCATGTTTGGTGTCTATTTACCCGACGTGACCCCGCTTTTTATATTTTACCAACAATATGGGTAATAAATGGGTCTGGTTACTGGGGGTGTGGTCACCAAAGGGTGTGGCCACTGAGGGGTGTGGTCACTGAGGGGCGCTGTAAAGCTTTCTCGCACAGGGCGCCTAAAGGCCTAAGGCCGGCCCTGGGTATGGATACTGGGGAGAGAGCTGTGTGTGTACTGGAGTGTAGATCTCTCTGGTGACATGGATACTGGGGAGTGAGCTGTGTGTACTGGAGTACAGATCTCTCTGGTGGTATGGATACTGGGGAGTGAGCTGTGTGTACTGGAGTGCAGATCTGACTGGTGACATGGATACTGGGGAGTAAGGTACGTGTACTGGAGTTCAGATCTCTCTGGTGACATGCATACTGGGGAGTAAGGTAAGTGTACTGGAGTTCAGATCTCACTGGTGACATGGATACTGGGGAGAAAGCTGTGTGTGTGGGAGTGTAGATCTCTCTGGTAGTATAGTGTACTTATCTTCTGAAGTCTCATAGAGAAGACATTTCTCCATCAAGGAATATATTTAAAAAATCCAAATCAATCAACAAAATTGAGAGACACTGTTAGGGAAAAACATAATCCAAATAATAGTGAGCGGCCATAGAAGAGGTTGCATACTCATCTCTTCGGTGACCCGTGTGTCCTACCTCCCCTCTGTTCCAGCATTGTAGTCTGCACCACACGTCTTTGGTATTCTGGGTCCTGTTCTGTTGTGATGTAGGGGTTTGGCAGATGGAACTACGGTGTTTTGTGGGGGACACAGACATCAAATTCTCCCAGAGGTGACACTGATGGAGGCCACAACAGAGGCTGGGCCAGAGGTAAAGCAGGAGACATGGGTTACCAGAAAGGGGAGTAGAACACCTCTTCTATTGCAGGGCACCATCATATGGATTATGTTTTCCCCTGACAAAATGGCCAATAGCTTTTTGCAACCAGATAAAACGTTTCCATAGTCAGTGGAATGACGGAGGATTGCTGGCTGGTTGCTTCAGAACTTAAAGTGAAACACATTTACCTTTTAGTTTCAGCATTCTTTTGTTGCTTTTGGGAGGAATCGGCTCCTGAAGCTGAGGCTCCTGTAGGCGTGCTGTGTGGCCAACATATGAAATGAGCATAAAAAGATAGAAACAATGATACATTCGTATGAGTAAAGTGTACCTAAATATGTGTATGCCATCACAAA
Organism: Nanorana parkeri; assembly: GCF_000935625.1. Lineage (NCBI taxonomy): Eukaryota > Metazoa > Chordata > Amphibia > Anura > Dicroglossidae > Nanorana > Nanorana parkeri. Next base: position 67,190 of record NW_017309020.1, read on the forward strand.
CTTAACAAATGTCCTTTGTAATTTTGTTTGATTTTGAAATGAAAACGACTCACTTTTTATTCCAAAAACTACATATTTCCATCAAAATTCTACTGGGGTATGGCCAGCTTTAGACACAGGCATAGAGTGCTGCAGTGAACATCACAAGACATAGAGGACAGGAAAGGATGTAACTAATGTAGCAACCCTCTGACCCCCAAGGGAATGTGAGGGACCCCCAGAGGCAGGGTGGGTAAGCATTTCAGGGTCTGGTCCTTGTCAACAGTGAACAGATGGGCGCCAGTTATTTGAAGAGGCAAAAACAAGGATTTTATTGACTCATTTAAACGCCTTGGAGAATGAGTTAGGGCAATGGATGTCCATGGACTTGCAGATTCCAGAATAGAGCACAAAGAACTTTCACAAATAGAGAATGGCCCGGCACCTTGCTGTAGGTACTGGATAGAACTACGGACTCCTTTGGGAGAAATCACCATACTTTGAAGGAAGGACCAAGCTTCACCTCAGCTTCTCAGGCTCCCTATCCAGGCTGATGTTCCTCCTCGGTATCTCCGTCCCCAGACTCCACACACTAGCCCTCGAACCCAAGCCTTCCTCCAAGCACATGGTCACTCTCCTCAGGCAGCGGGCCTAGGATAATCAGACAATCCACACCATCCTTCCCCCCAGGCCTCCAGCCTGAGGAAAGACTAACTTCCCAAGGTCACTCCCAAATAATTTTAATTGACTGATTTTGAATGGCACCCCATTGTACACATGCGGTTTAGCATTCCACATTGTAGGGTTGTGTTCTGCTGCCTTGAAAAAACAAGGTGCAAGCGGCGGCCATATTGAGTGGGGCACCTGAGATTAATAATGTGCTGTATTAGTGTGATCCTGGTTCATTGTAATACTTCATTGCTGTGGTGTATGTGTATAGGGCAGTGCCGGGGCTGGCGCTCGTGCAGAAGAGCTTTCTTGGGCAAACCTCTTAGTTCTAACTAAACCGGAAGTCAGGCAGTTAGAGAACTCGATAAGTTGGAACTTTCGATAGAACACCGGCGATCGGGACGGTTGTTTATCTGCCCACTGCCTAGCAACTGATGACGTGGATGGGCGGGCGGCCAGTCTAAGCAAACAGTACAGGCTCTGATCCCCTGCTTTGAAGTCACACAGAGCCTCACTGCACTGCTCCTCCCAGGCCACTGTGTAACTCTTGGGAACAGGTGACTCTTCCATGACTGGCAGCATGGCCAGCTTCCGCCCCCCTCCTCCCTCCATTCATTCACATATGAAACACAGCAACCATAGGTATGTTTTTTTATTTGAGCACATGTGGGTGTTTTATGGGGTTTTTCTTTCTTTTTTTCATTTTTGTAGCATGTTATTACAGATTATTGCATGATCTTTTCTTTACAGGGATGCACCGATAGCAGTGTCGTTATTAGTGCTGATACTGGGCATTTTCACAAGTACACATACTTGTGGAAATGCCCCGATACTAAGCGCCAAAACTGACACTTTTTTTTTTTACGTATTCAGCTGGCATAAGGTCCCTCGCTTGCTGGAACCTCGTGGCGCCTGTCTGTTTACAGCGCATCCGCATATCTCCTCATTTTCCTCCTTCCCACCACCCGCACAGCCCTGGTAAGACCGCGCACAACACTGGTGAGATCGCGCACAGCCCTGCTGAAACCCCATACAGAAGTGGTGAGATCCCATACAGCACTGGCGAGACCGCGCATAGCTCTGGTGAGGCCGCGCACAACACTGGTGAGATCGCGCACAGCCCTGCTGAGACCCCATACAGAAGTGGTGAGATCCCATACAGCACTAGCGAGACCATGCGTAGCTCTGGTGAGGCCGCGCACAACACTGGTGAGATCGCGCACAGCCCTGCTGAGACCACCCTCAGCACTGGCGAGACCCCATACAGCACTAGCGAGACCATGCGTAGCTCTGGGGAGGCGGCACATAACTCTGGTGAGGCCGCGCATATAGGGTTGCCACCTGTCTTGGATTCAACCGGACAGTCCGGTTTTTGAGCCCCTGTTTGAGCTGTGTACGGGTCTCCGCTGGCCTGCAACCCGGACACAGCGCATACAGAGCTCATTGTAGAAGGTATGGTCCTTGTCAATGGTTCATGTAGCTAGTACAGGAGTGTACTATGTTTAACTGTGGGGGAATGTAGGTAGGTGCAGTATGGCCAACGGCCACTAGATGCCCCCATGGGGCCCTGAGATAGATGCAGCTCTGGCCTGGGGAAACTCTGTGTCCCAGGAGAGTTGATTTATAGGGGGCGCCCGAGAGGGGAGGGGGTTGTTGTTCAGAGGAGTACAGGAGAAGTCTAAGACTGTCTGCAGAGTCTCTGGAGGGAGACTGTTTCTTGAATATAGGCTGGTCCATGGGAAGGACAGGACCAGGCCTAGGACTATGTAGAGCTACAAAGATTCCCTAGTTTCCCCACAGGGGGAAACCCACCGTGCTAGGACTGACAATGGATGGGATTCCGGAGACTAGTGAAGTGCTAGAAGGCTGACGATATTCGCCAGTGGGCCTATGGCCGAAGTAAGTCGTGACTCTGGGCTGCACCTGGGCTGATGTACCTCTCTCTCTAAATTGTATCACCATGCAAGTAACAAGTGATGTGCCGTCACCCCATTCGGGGGTGGCTGAAAAGTATACTTTGTGCTGTTAATATCTTCAAGTAAAATCAACAAAAAGACTATCTGAGTGGACTGGTTCTTCTCCCTCCAACCTCTGAGAAGGTGGGGTTCTACCGAAGTATGATGTGGACTGTAACGTGGCTGTAACCATCTGAGGAGGGTAGGTGCGCAATGGGGCTATGCCTGACACAGGGTGCCGTTCATGGTGGCCTTTCTCCTTGGGGAGGAGGAAGCGCCGAAGGCCGCAGAGGCGGTTGAAGCCATGAGGCCCTGTGTACGTAGTACTACACGTGTGGGAGTGTTTGCACGAGGCCAAGGCCGTGGCCCCTGACCGTGGGGTGTCTGGTTTCAAGTTGCATACACGGGGTTACTCAGCCAACCCAAGAGGGAACACACACACGCAACACCCCGAGAGTGAACCCCGCCTGCACACTTGTAGTGTGCAGTGACGGAGGTAGTACTTTTGTGGCCAGTAGGGGGAGCTGTTCGCTGTATGTCTGTGAGTTCGGGTGTCAGAAGGCTGATAGAGTCTGAGCTTCCCGAGCAGAGGCAGCAGCAGGCAGAGATAGCAGCAGGTAATCACACCTATAGTGCCATGTTCCAGCCTGATGTTTAAACAGCTAAGATTCCAAAACTCTAGACATCCAGGTCAGGAGCCTCCTTGCATGCAGGCTGCTTATAACCCATGTGATAATAGCAGAGATGTTTAATTTTGAGCAATGCTTGCAGCAATTACTGGCCAGAAAGGCCTGGAGCAAAATACAACAAAAATAGGCATAAGGCCTACATGACAGGGTAGACAGGGATTCAGGAAGAAAAGGGTTAAGCTTGTTTAAGAATGTGTGGGTGGTGGTCACTTACCGGGATTGGCCCCTGGGGATTAGCCAGGAGGAGTCTGTTAGGGTGGTCCGAGGGGGAGGAGTGGGGCTAGGCAGTCCAGGGTAGCACACGGCGTGATCAGTTCCCTCCCTCCCTCCCTTGCAGATGTTTTCTTTAGGGGTACCTTTGAGTTGGTTGTGGGCGAGGTCTGTCTAGGTGGGTGTGTTTGTTGTGTCATGTCTCCTGTCGGACGCGGCGCCGGTACGCCGTCCGGGGAGCTGGCAGGTCCCGCAGAGAGAGGTCAAAGAGTCAGGTGAAGAGGTATCTGCGGTTAGGTACTATGTCGTCCCTGAGCCGGTGAGTTGCGGCTAGGGGCCAGTTGTTTCACCTTCATAGACCTCAGCCCTAGTAATAGTAAAAGGTTCGGTTAACGGTTATAAGTTAATAATTTATAGTATATTTTATGATAATAAAGTTTTATTTTGTATTAAACGGCTGATACAGCCATGTTATATATTATTATTTTTGTAATAAACGGCTGTTTACAGCCATTTTATATTCCAGCCCGGTGTGGTCTCTTATTTGGGTACGGGCAGGCAGTTATTTGGGGAGTTGATGTAGCAATGTAGCATAGCGTGATAGCATATGTCTTGCCATGTCATGTATACTGAAATGTGCTCAATGTGCAGACAGCTCTGGTCTAGAGGACGATCTTTAAGAGTTTTCTCAGCACAACTCCTCTGCTCACCCGGCCAGGCTCAGCTCCATGAAGTGGTAATCCCTGGACTTCGGCCACCAGACTATCGCCCTGTTACTGTGTATACTATCCGCATGTGATGTAAGGCCCCGGGAGGAGGGTGGCGGTACACAGCAGCCCGGCCAAATGGAAGATCCCAGATAGCAAGCAATTGAGCTGCAAGTTTGAAAATGACTTGCCAAACTATTGCAGACTTGCCGAGCTTCACAATTTTGTTGCACAATTACAGCAAGTCTGCATCGCAAGTCTCCAGATCAACGTGCTTTGTAAAAGTGCTGTACACTCGCAGGGCTCTTGCTGTAGACTTGCCGAGCAAATTTGCTACAAATTCAAAAAGTGTCGCCTAGAACTTGTGCTGCGAGTGTTCTGCAAGTCCACAACCTGCCAGGAATGTGCGCAGCAAGTTACCAAGAATTACAATTTAACTCAAAAGTTTGTGGCAAGTTGTCCTTCCTATCTGGGATGTTGCTACCACTCGGGGTGACAATTTGTAGCAGGTGACATGGAGTTAAGGTTGCCACCCGTCCATCCATCATTGGAATCCTGTGCCCAGGTGTCAGCCCACCTCACACCGGGCACATTATTCTCGCCGAAAATGTGGCTAGAGACGTGCATACCTCGCGGCGGGTTCCCGGGTGGCGCTGTCACTCCAGTATGACTTGCCAAACTATTGCAGACTTGCCGAGCTTCACAATTTTGTTGCACAATTACAGCAAGTCTGCATCGCAAGTCTCCAGATCAACGTGCTTTGTAAAAGTGCTGTACACTCGCAGGGCTCTTGCTGTAGACTTGCCGAGCAAATTTGCTACAAATTCAAAAAGTGTCGCCTAGAACTTGTGCTGCGAGTGTTCTGCAAGTCCACAACCTGCCAGGAATGTGCGCAGCAAGTTACCAAGAATTACAATTTAACTCAAAAGTTTGTGGCAAGTTGTCCTTCCTATCTGGGATGTTGCTACCACTCGGGGTGACAATTTGTAGCAGGTGACATGGAGTTAAGGTTGCCACCCGTCCATCCATCATTGGAATCCTGTGCCCAGGTGTCAGCCCACCTCACACCGGGCACATTATTCTCGCCGAAAATGTGGCTAGAGACGTGCATACCTCGCGGCGGGTTCCCGGGTGGCGCTGTCACTCCAGTCGCCGAGTCACTCGGCTCTCCCTTCGTGGCTGTGACTGGTGGGAGGAAGTGACATCAGGGACTCGGGAGAGAGGGAGAAATCATCCTCCTGTTCTATCATTTCACCGGACACATGACTTCATCGGACTACCGTCCGTCTGCGCGAGCGCACTGAGGCACCAGGTCCGTAATTCTCAATGACCAACAAAGCTTACCAGCGTGTGAAGGGCTCGGCAGTACGCCCAAGCGTACTGCGGCACCACGTCTGTAAATCTCACAGATCAACAGAGTTTAACAGCGGGGTTCTATTCAGAACTATGACAGACTACCACGCATGCTGCAGTTAGTCTTGACATATATACATATATATATACTCACCCCGAGCAAGAGGTACCACATGTCACTGATATATTATATATATATATATGTGTGTGTGTCAGGAGTGACTGCAGCATGCGTGGTAGTCTGGATAGAACGCCGCTGTTAAACTCCCTTCACATGCTGATAAGCTGTGTTGGTCCGTAGGGGTGACGGTGGGAGGACGCTAGTTTATGTCCTCCTGTGACCCTTAGGAGAACTATGTAACACTGACCCCATAGTTCTCCTTTAATATCACTTTAAGTCCCTGAACGCTAATCAAAGCCTAAAGAGCAGCTTCATACTGAGCAGATGGAGTGGTCTTCTCCTCTCTAAAGTTCTATGCAGCTCTTCTTCTACTATCTCCCCCCCCCAGGAGTGATCAGAACGGGACACCTTCTTTGTCTCCCCCTCCTCAACGCCCCTGGCGGGGCACAGTACTCTGCTAGAGCCCCCCTCCGGTTCTGTCTTGGGTGATTTTAAGCTTAATCCCCCACTAGCAACCCCAGAGGTGGCAAAGCATGCTGGGGCTTGTAGTTCAGCCACATGAGCCTTCCCCATTCCATGGATGCGCTGCCATTGTGGAACTACAAGTCTCAATCAGCCAGGCTAGGCAGATCTGTTATGTATGGCATTGGGTGACGGGGCATCTTGGGGCTTGTAGTTTCCCAACAGCTTTTTCTTTTCATTCTGTGGTAGCTGAGCTGCTGTGGAACTGTAAGTCCCAGAATGCAGTACCATATGCAGGGCCTTGTAATTCCATAGTGGCAGCCTCCCCCATCCAGTGCTTTGCAGCTGCTGTGGAACTACAATTCCCAGAGTGCCAGGGCAGCCAGCTCTATTATATACGGCACAGGGTAGCATGACATTCTGGAGCATCAGCCTTTGCAACCCATGGCTCTCCAGTACAGGAAGTCCCAGCAGGTCATGCCAGCCAGATCCGGTATGTACGGCATGCAGGGACTTATGGTTCCCCAGCTTCAGCCTTCCCCTTCCTAAAGATCTCCAGCTGCTCCAGTACAGGTAGCCCCAGCATGTCAAGCCAGCCAGATCTAGTATGTATGGCATGCTGGGATGTATAGTCCTCCAACATCAGCCTTTTCCTAAGAATCTCTAGCTGCCATTAACTACAAGCCTCAGCATGTCATGCCAGCCAGATCCTTAATGTAGGGGATTTATATTTCCCCGCCATCAGCTTTCCCCTTCCTAAGACTCTCCAGCTACTGCGGCACTACAAGCCTCAGCATGTCATGCCAGCCACAGGGTTGCAAGGCTTGCTGGAACTTGTTGTTCACCAGTAGGCAGAGCTGCCCTTAAGCGACTTGTGGCACACTGATATACAAACAAAGCCATAGGGGCGTGCCGGGACACTCCCTAATCACCCCGAGTGGAACACCGTGAGGGGAATTTATCAAAACCGGAGCAGACAAAAAATCTGGAGCAGCTGTGCCTGGCAACCAATCAGCATCCACCTTTCATTTTCAAATCTTAACTGAACAGACTGAAGCTGATTGGTTGCCATGGGCAACTGCTCCAGAATTTGCCTGCTCCGGTTTTGATAAATTCCCCCTTCGTGTGTTTAGTCACTGACCGGTGGACGGATCACAAAGGTCTCTCTGTGACCTCCTCAGCGATACAGAGCGCAGCAGCACCTTCCACTTACATTCCTCACTAGCGATGGGCTCGGGCGTGTTCGCAGCTACACGTGCCGAGCTCGCCAGGAACCTGACAGCGCGCAATCACAAGTACTGAGACATTGTCCCGGTCCGCAGCTGCAGAGATCGGGAAATGTCTCAGTACCTGTGATTGGCGCTGCGGCGCTGTCAGCTTCCTGGCGGGCTCGGCACCTGGAGCTGCGAACACACCCGAGCCCATCGCTAGTCCTCACATAACAGCTGCAGTCCTCTGTGACTGGGAAGCTTCAAGGGAGCTTTCCATCCAATCAGGCAGCCAGCTGGGTGGTCACATGACCACCTGCCAGGCTCCCTGGCTCATTACTGCGCCCCTGCTTGAAGAGGTAAGGACAGTTGAAGAGATGGGAATCCGGGATGCCCCAGGTCTGTGTATGTATGTCTGTAATACGCACGTACGAGTAAAGGCCGGCGTCCCAATACTTTTGGTAATATAGTGTGTGTGTGTGTGTATATGTATATATATATATATATATACCCACACACACACACACACACGTACACGTGTGTGTTTGTACTTTTGTGTGCACACCCCTAATGCAATAAGCTGCGCACGCCTATGAACAAAGCTACTGTGGGACTGCACGTCCCAGCATGCCAGGGCTGCCAATCCTGCTATATATATGACACCGGTAGTTGGGTATTTGATATTCTTAGGAAACAATTGGCTTCTTTTTTTAGGACTGGGCCACATGATAAATGTCCTTATTAGCTAGGCAGGAGCTGCATGGAGTTTGCACTCGTCTCCATCCAGACACACCCTACCTGCCAGCTGCAACAAATCTGCACTGATGAGACTTAAAGGGACACTACACTCCCGAGTTAAATCCTAAAAATACATCCAAGTCCCCAAACTCTGAACAACAATGTATCTTATTTGTGTATCGCTCGGCTGCTCGTCATAGTAAGTGAATTTAAACACGTTTGGGGGGAACACTGGTCCATCCTCATCCAAAAATGAGAAAAGGAACGGACGCCCTCCATGGACCTCCCATGTCTGCCGTGTGTCTACTCTACACGTGAGTCACATCAGGACGCCCCGTGACACCACCTCTGTACTCGGCCATTGCACGGCTGCTGCTTTCGTCACGTTACAGGCAGATCGTACCAACGGCAGACAGCGGGGGGAGTCCCAGAGCAAAGATTCTCTGTCTGCATTCATTGAAACACTATGTATCCGGTTTAGTTTCTTTTCAGATCGATACAAATTCCAGGTAGTTACATTGTGTCGCTGGCTCTCTTCATTGCCACCAGCGCGTGTGTGTGTGTGTGTGTCTTGCCCCCTCCATGGAGGGATGGATGATCCCAGCTCTGGGTGGGCTCTTGGATCACACACACTGTGCTGTACATTCCTGCTGGCAGGGAAGAGCTGAGTATTGTAGCTGGGTGACCAATAGGTTCCATTTGAACACTGTGCTGGTAACGAGTTCAGATCCCCAATCTGCAGGAAACCGATAACGGTATTTGGAGAAGGCAGCGCCGGGTTCTCTCATTAACTCCGTGCCAGCCTGGTCCAAAGTTCAGCAGCGTGCCCGCCTACAAAAGTTAACTGGGTGGAAAAAAGGGGCAAAAGTCCATCGGCTCCGAGATTAAATATAAAACGTTTAGTGGGTATCGGTCATCCCGCGAGCTGAGACGACTCGGATACAACTCCCAGACTGAGAGTGAGCTCTGCGTGCAGCCATAGAGGTGGGGAGTTCACATCAGTTTGTCCCATTCTTCTGGGTAAGTCCAACCAAAAACCTTTCTAACTCCTCTTGGGGTTGTAACCTCCCCCCCTTACTAAAGAAGAAGCATCTTTATTTCTCTCTATGCTGCTGTTGGAGAGTTCCCCTCACTTCCTGTTTGGGAAAATGTTGTCAGCAGGACAGGAAGTGAAGGGCAATCTCTCAAATGGAGCCTTGGGTAGCAGTAAAGACACAACAGGGGGCTGGGACGTGCAGTTCCCACCCTGCTGTGCCCATTATGAGGGGCTCCCACCATCCCTGTGCTGAGTTCCTGGGTCTGTACACCCGCTGTGCCCATTATGAGGAGCTCCCACCATCCCTGTGCTGAGTTCCCGGGTCTGTACACCCGCTGTGCCCATTATGAGGAGCTCCCACCATCCCTGAGCTGTTCCATTTTAAACTCAATCTAAATTGTTCAACTTTGATGCAGGTTCACTTTAAAGAGACGCTCTCATCTTACTCATACAGAGCAAAGTGACAGTCTCTGCAAAGGGACCCCAACCCCATTGGGTCCCTTTTTATGGGGTATATTTATTTATATAACAAATATTCATGGTGTAAACATTGAGCTGACTTCTGTATTATCATTCTAGCTGGAAATCTGAGTCCAAAATGTCTGTTCAGTTGTTTGAAGGAAAGCAGCACGCAGCTTATTATCATAAATTCCGGTTTGAACCATCACAAGAAATATTAGACCTGATCTTCAGTTACGTGGATGAGAAGGTAAGTAAAAGCGTCAGCCCGGTCCATAACCAACTTCAACCACAAAGCCAGCACATCCAGAACCGACGTCATGTCATTATGTCCAACACTTGTAAACCATTATTAGACCTCAATATTAGAGAGAGATACAAAGTAACATTGTATATAAACATTGATCAGAGGGAGATAGAGAGATACAAAGTAACATTGTATATAAACATTGATCAGAGGGAGATAGAGAGATACAAAGTAACATTGTATATAAACATTGATCAGAGGGAGATAGAGAGATACAAAGTAACATTGTATATAAACATTGATCAGAGGGAGATAGAGAGATACAAAGTAACATTGTATATAAACATTGATCAGAGGGAGATAGAGAGATACAAAGTAACATTGTATATAAACATTGATCAGAGGGAGATAGAGAGATACAAAGTAACATTGTATATAAACATTGATCAGAGGGAGATAGAGAGATACAAAGTAACATTGTATATAAACATTGATCAGAGGGAGATAGAGAGATACAAAGTAACATTGTATATAAACATTGATCAGAGGGAGATAGAGAGATACAAAGTAACATTGTATATAAACATTGATCAGAGGGAGATAGAGAGATACAAAGTAACATTGTATATAAACATTGATCAGAGGGAGATAGAGAGATACAAAGTAACATTGTATATAAACATTGATCAGAGGGAGATAGAGAGATACAAAGTAACATTGTATATAAACATTGATCAGAGGGAGATAGAGAGATACAAAGTAACATTGTATATAAACATTGATCAGAGGGAGATAGAGAGATACAAAGTAACATTGTATATAAACATTGATCAGAGGGAGATAGAGAGATACAAAGTAACATTGTATATAAACATTGATCAGAGGGAGATAGAGAGATACAAAGTAACATTGTATATAAACATTGATCAGAGGGAGATAGAGAGATACAAAGTAACATTGTATATAAACATTGATCAGAGGGAGATAGAGAGATACAAAGTAACATTGTATATAAACATTGATCAGAGGGAGATAGAGAGATACAAAGTAACATTGTATATAAACATTGATCAGAGGGAGATAGAGAGATACAAAGTAACATTGTATATAAACATTGATCAGAGGGAGATAGAGAGATACAAAGTAACATTGTATATAAACATTGATCAGAGGGAGATAGAGAGATACAAAGTAACATTGTATATAAACATTGATCAGAGGGAGATAGAGAGATACAAAGTAACATTGTATATAAACATTGATCAGAGGGAGATAGAGAGATACAAAGTAACATTGTATATAAACATTGATCAGAGGGAGATAGAGAGATACAAAGTAACATTGTATATAAACATTGATCAGAGGGAGATAGAGAGATACAAAGTAACATTGTATATAAACATTGATCAGAGGGAGATAGAGAGATACAAAGTAACATTGTATATAAACATTGATCAGAGGGAGATAGAGAGATACAAAGTAACATTGTATATAAACATTGATCAGAGGGAGATAGAGAGATACAAAGTAACATTGTATATAAACATTGATCAGAGGGAGATAGAGAGATACAAAGTAACATTGTATATAAACATTGATCAGAGGGAGATAGAGAGATACAAAGTAACATTGTATATAAACATTGATCAGAGGGAGATAGAGAGATACAAAGTAACATTGTATATAAACATTGATCAGAGGGAGATAGAGAGATACAAAGTAACATTGTTTATAAACATTGCTCAGAGATGGAGATACAAAGTAACTCTTACATGGTCCTTATTACAAGAATCCATTCAAAAACAAGATACAACATAAAACAAGAAAAAATGAGTTCTTTTATATTTGGCCGTATGCCAGCAGCAAAAATGTGATATAATATTATAATAACAGTGATAATTTAAAGTAAAAACAATTGTTTCTCCGGTCTCTCTCTAATATAATTTGAAAATGTTTTTGCCTTCCTAGTTACCTAAACCTCATGGACTCGCCGTGGACGTTGGCTGTGGAACGGGGCAGAGCACAAGAATCCTCTCTCCTTACTTCCAGAAAGTTCTGGGAACAGACATCAGTGAAGCCCAGATAGAGGAGGCAAAGAAAGTTCCGGGGTCACCCAATGTAACCTACAGGTGGGAACATTCTATTCAAGTGTCATTGGTTACGTTCAGGGGAGGGCTGGGAACCTTTGACCTGGGGGAGGGTACCAAGTGTACCATGGTACCGCAGTGATTGGTGGGATTAGTGAAAGGTGGGTGTTCAACGGTTCCTGGTAGGGAGAGAGGGCTGTGGGCTAAAGAAGGTGCCATGGTGCTGCAGTGATTGTTAGGTTTGGATAAAAGCTGGGTGGGTGTTCCTAGAGAACACAGTGCACACCTTTCCTCACCAAGTATTGGCCGCCTTTGCACCTCCCCTTGTGCCTTTGGGCAGGGAAGCCAGGAGCACAGAACCTGGAGTTGGACTTTGCCCCCTGATTAAGGTCTCATTTATCATCCTTGTAGCGCCTGTCCAGCCGAAGAGGTGCCAGTGGGTGACGCCTCTGTTGACCTACTCACAGCCTGTGCTGCCGTCCACTGGTTTGACATTGAGAAGTTTCTAAAAGAGGTAAAAACAAACTGAGTCTTCTTGTTTCATGTTTTTTGACCTCTACAAACTGCTGTACATTCCATACTTCTGACCACTGCAGATTATATACGAGGGAGAGTCAAAACGTAAAGACAATTTATACATATCATGGTAAGCGGAACAGAGAGAAGCTTGCGCAATGCAGCATAATTACATGGCCTGTTGTATAGTTCCACCATGCGCACTACAGTGCTCAGACTTAAGTTGAGTGGTAGTCATGTGGACAGAAACATGGACGCTCCGTTGGGAGATTGCACCACGAAGAACAACATACTGTAATGCGCTTTCTTTGGGCAGAGGGAGTGAAGCCGGTGGAAAGTCACGGATAGATATCGGCTCAGTGTGGTCATAGCACCAATAGTCAATGAAAGTTCTATGAGTGGGTAGAAAGGTGTAACCGACGAAGCTCATTCTGGCGACCAATGGGCGACCTGGTTGCACCACTATGGCCTGGAGAGCAAAAGACAAAGCATGGAGTGGAGACGCCCGTCTTCTCCAGCGGAAAAGAGATTCAAAAGTCTCTGCCAAGAAAATCATGTTAACGCTGTTTTGGGAGATGAAGGGGCTTATTCTGGTGCATTCGCAGCAAAAGAGGAACGCTCTCCAAAACAGACCTCTTGCACCATGGCGATGCACGCCCTCCTGCACCTTGACGATGCACGCCCTCCTGCACCATGACGATGCACGTCCTCCTGCACCATGACGATGCACGTCCTCCTGCACCATGACGATGCAGACCTCATACAGCAGTAGAGAAAGTACACCAACTTGGGTTTGAACGTCTTCCACGTCCTCCTTACAGCCGGGATCTGGCGCCGAGCACTTTATTACATGTTCGTTCTGCTGACAGAGACGCTCCGCAGTCACAGGTTCACCTCAGATGATCAGTAAAGGAAGCGGTGCACACCCGGCTTCAGCAGCAGCCAAAAAGCTTCTTCTCTGCAGGAATACAGACTCTAGTTCAATGATACAACAAGAGCATCATCTTCCATGGGGACTATGTGGAAAAGTTCAAGTCCTCACAGTTACTTCTATTAAAGCCGTTAAATGTATTTTGCTTTTACTTTTTGATTCTCCCTCCTACACTGTGCTGTATATTCGCTCTAAACATTATGCTGAATACTAGCTTAATCTGGAGCCCTGTACATCATGCTGCATGTTGCATACTGAAGTCGGGGGCACAATGCATGCTGCTTTTATGTTACATACATTCTACATTGTACATTATAATTTACTTTATAAATCCTGGACTGCTACATGTGTGCTGTGCTTGCATACAGTGTACCACTGCAATCTGATCGCTGTGCCATACAATACATATACCGAACTGCTGCACTCTGTACACTGTGCTATACATTACATTTCCCAACCCACTGAACTCTATACTCTGTATTGTACCTAGCTGTTAAATGTTTTTAGAAGTGCAGTATTTCTACTGATACATTAATGTCACGCTCATCATTCCAGGTCGATCGGATCCTAAAGCCACGAGGCTGCCTTGCTTTCTTTTCCTACCTTCCCCGTTTGGAAGTTCACTACAAGGACTGCTCAGAACAGATGTCTCAAGTCTTTTCGGACGTCAGTATTGAATCGCTTTCTGCTTTCAGTGAGCTACATGTCCCTTGTGTCACACACTGCCTTGCCTGAGATTTTGCTGTTGTCTTTGTGAGTTGGTATAAAAGCCGATGTAAGAATTGGAAAGCAGGCAGCTGCACTCAGGGCCGCCATCAGGGGGGTACCGCTGATACTCATGTAAGGGGCCTGGGGGGGCGTCGGGACCCTTACATGGGTATCGGCCAACGGAGACAAGCAAGGAGGCGGCCGGGCCTAAGCAGTGCCGGAGGAGGCCGGGCCCCAGCAGTGCCAATCCAGCGGCTTCAGGGGTGGCTGGGGCCCCAGCAGCACTGCCAGTGTTCTGATCTCGGAGGCCAGGTGCACAGGCATCAGCAGCAGGTAAGAGGAGCCTGGAGGGAGATGCAGCCCCGACCAGCCCACCTGAGACCCCTGCAGAGCCCCTCATAGAGAGTCTCAGACAGGCTGTGCAGCATCTACGGTGTGCTCTGCAGGGTCACTCTCAGGTGGCTCCTGTGTCCAGCACGTTACTAAGCCCAGAGTCCAGCGCGTTACCTAAGCCATGTAAGGGGCCCCAAAATTTCTGATAGCTGCACTCATCTTCATTGTGCTGAGCACTCTGGGGGCTTCCAAACCCGGTACACTCGGTATGCAAATACTGACTGACTCCAAAGTCAGAGTTGTGCCCCTCCTACTCCTCTTACCATACACAGCTTTCCATCGCTCGAAAAGCTACAGTGCATTGTATTGGGGGATGGGTGGGCGCTCCAACAACTACGGCACTGGAAGCCCTCATGTGCATACCAAGCTCCGGGGGGTTCCGGGGCTCCTCAGGATGCATATAATGTGTTGGGACCTCGAGTGGTGTGACATTAAAACCTTTTTTATCTTCAGTTCTTCTGTCCTTTGACACATTTGCTTTACATACAGTAATACGATGGTTCATCGGGAGGTGCTGATTGTTTTTTTCCACTAATTGAAATACAAATTTGAGTCCAAATAGATTGCTTATGGACAAATTTATAATCAACGAATCTGACATTCAGCAAACATTCTCTGCGGGTGAATCTTCCAGGTACATGTTTGTAATTATTATAATGATTGATTTTCCACCTGAGAATGTTTGTTTGGGGAAAGTCTCATTGACTGCATCATAGACCTCTTTTAGACAAAGCGCACTTATTATTTTTGCATCCCCCTCCCCTGACCTAAACGATCCCACCCTCGCCCTCCACAGATCTATACTTACCGAGGTCGGAGGGCTGCTGTTTGTTGACATCCAGCACTGCAAGGCCACCACAGATCTGTACTTACTGAGATCAGAGGGCTGCTGCCCTGCTGTTGGCTACATCCTGGATGCTCCTGGCCACATCTGCACCCCTTGCTATGGGACAAACCCACAGAAGTCTATGGGGCTGCAATGTGCAGCTGCGGCCAGCAGAGGGAGCATTGTGGTGCTGGATATAAATAAAACTGAACCATGACTGATGGATGTCTGTAATGCATCTGTGAAGGGGAGGGGGGATCGTTTAGATCAGGGGTGGGTCCAATAAGGATTTGTTTTAAAGTGTCCCTCCTTTAAAATGTAGGTAAGCAATTCTTTTTTATATATACCACCATTGCATACATGTGATGAGACGGATTTCATTTATTTTCCAGGTAGAAAGTACTCTGGCCCCATATCAGCATGAGAAGGTTCATCACGTCAAGACGGGATACAAGGAAATATTTGAGGCCATCCCATACACCGATAAAAGAAGGTCCGCCTACTTTGTATATCAATCATTTGATACGCTATCTGTCTTAGATCAGACCTGAGATAAGATGTACGTAGAGGTGTGAGAACGAGTCTCTGGATTTCTACGTAGATGGTTTTTACCTCATTGTGTTCTTATAATGGTCCATTTTCTCAGTTTAAACATTTGATATGTTTTCTATTGGGGATAAAATTTGGGTTTATGAGATTTGCAAATCATTGCATTCTGTGTCTATGTAGATGTTACACAGCGTCCCAACTTTATTGGGGTTGTAAATATCTAATGACGGGAATGTTTTGATTGCATTTCTTGTACTTCTGTGTTATCTCACTTCATCCCATTATCCCTTCGCAGGATAGAAAGTATTGTAACCAAGATCCCAATGCCACTGTCAGCGTTGATTGGTCTTATTCAGACCTTCTCCATGTTCCAGACGTATCTTAGGACTGAGCCGGAGAAAGCCAAGGAAATGATAAGAACGGTAGAGCAAAGGTGAGAATGTGTGTGAACAGGGCGATTATCTCCAGAATGCAGCAGCAGGGAGGGCAATGAAGGAGAGCAATACATTAGAGATTGCACATGGAGCACTGTATATGTCCCCCATTGTAGTGACCATCAAAGCTTACCCCCAAGCCTCAGCACCTACAGTACATGTTATACAATACATGTGTAGAGTTAGATGTCCATTGTGTGTGGGGGAGGAAATAAGTGTACTTCACGGATCAGGCAGACAGATGTGTGGTGCTCAGGGATGTTACTAGACCCTGGGGGACCCTTAGAGATGGGGTATGTGCAGGTCCGGATTTACTCTCTGCTGCCCCAAGGCCAGGTTCCTCAATGCACCACCCTACCCGGCAAAAAGGCCCACCCCCAATAGAGAATGGCAGGCCTGCAGGCTGCATACAAAACAAGCATCGGCTTCCCTGCTGTACAGTTAGTTCTGCTTGCCCAATGCAGAGCTAAATGTAGAAAACAACTACCCACCCGGAACCCCGAACTGCATGACCCGGGCATCGGGAGATAGGAACTCCACACCCCTGCTGCCCCTCTACTCCCTGCTGCCCCGAGGCCGGCCTTGGTTGGCCCTGTGGGAAATCCGTCCCTGGGTATGTGACCATGTTACCCCATAAATACAGGTGTAACATCAAACATGGTCCAAAGGTTGTCTTGGCCTTTAACCCCACTGGAGACCATCTAAAATCAAACTAGCGTCCTGAGTGGAGTCTTGTGTTAAGTTTGGATGGATTAGGTTCATGGTATCAATCTTCAGGAATGATCACAGACTATATATGAATCCTGTTTCAGGTTCCTTCAGATCATGGGAGCGTCCTCCACTGAAGCGGTGGTTGAGGTTTGGTTCCATAACGTCCTGGTCCTGGCTTGCAAACCGCAGTGAAGCAAGAGACTGGGAAACCGGCGCTGAACCCCTGCGAGACACGGCTGGAGACCCCGCTGATCAGTATTTCACCTTATCCGAAGTCTGTTAACAGTCTGAATATATCCAATGTGTTCATCTGAATTCAAAAACCGCTCCGCCTTCTCCATCAGATTACATAGAAATATTGCTAAAGCTGAACTCCGGGCAGATATAAAATACACTGATCAATGCAGCTCTGTAATCATTAATACATCATTAAATCTATTTCCAAAACACAATCCGTGTAAGTACCTGAATGTTACCTGCTATCATCCTCTTGCAGCCCCTGTACAGCAGGGCTGGAGTATGAGAGGAAGATGAGCACAAGAAGCCAATCAGTTTAAAGTGATGCTAAACTCCGGAGTTAAATCTTAAAAATCCCTCCGAGTCCCTGAACTCTGAACAACAATGTATCTTATTTGTGTATCACTCGGCTGTAGATCCTCCAATCATCTCTGACACTGTCCTTCCTTCTGGAGGGGGGCTACGTCTGTTCCCCATGGTCCCTGTGTGTGTTGTAAAGTAGCCACCGCTCCAAGCTCGCTCCCGGGATGGACTACAATCTCAATACAAATCAGTAAACAGGAGATTGTAGTCCATCCCGGAAACGAGCTTGGAGCGGTGACTACTTTACAACACACACAGGGACCATGGGGAACAGACGTAGCCCCCCTCCAGAAGGAAGGACAGTGTTGGCACCAATTCAGAGATGATTGGAGGATCTACAGCCGAGTGATACACAAATAAGATACATTGTTGTTCATAGTTCCGGGACTTCAATGCATTTTGAGTTTAGTGTCACTTTAAGTGTTGTTAAAGGAGAATGTTGGATAGAGGAGGAGAGAGCAGAGTGATATAGAGCTGAGATCATCACTGTGCTGCTTCACCTTTCACTGTCCAGTCACAGGCTGAAGGCTCAGAGGAAGTGGGTTGAATAATGAATATAAAAGAAATATAATAAGAGGGAGAAAGGGGTTCATTAGGACTTATAAGGGTTAACTAAAGCTGGCCATATGCTGGTAGATTTCTGTACGAACGTTCGTATGGTAAATCTGGTCAGAACATTGGGTAATACCATCGGAGACTTAACGAATGTCGTTCAAAATTTTGTTGATTTGAAACATTTTTGACATTCGACTTTTGGAAGGGACGGAGTTTCCCGAATGAAAACCGCATTCACTGTTAGAATTTCTTTCATTCGAGAAACATTTCCCACTCTGCTCCTTCAACTTTTGTCATCACTGAAGTCAAAATCGATCGTCCATTTAACCCCATCAACTATTAGAAGGTCGAACGAACGTTCCGAAAACAATTTTGTTTAAATGAAATTCTACTGATGTATGGCCAGCATTGTAGTTATTATCCCATTACTGAACCTGTAGACCAGTGGTAGCCAACTTGGTAAAAACAGGGGGCCTCAGGTGTGGCCCCCCAACAGGTCCAGCCGGCCACATAATACCTTAGGTACCATAATACCTAAGGGGTCGTTTAAAAAAACAAAACTTGTAAGGTCTTATTGATGTCATCGTATTTACTATTTCATGAATAAGTAGATGAAAAGTCATAACTTTGTTCTACATATGAATGAAATAGTAAATATGATGGAACCGCATGTTACATTGTATCTACAAAATGGTACTTGTGGACTATCTGCACCTCTCATAGTACACAGGATCAGCCGTGTATTTGACAGCCGCTGCTAATGAGAGGAGCTGCAACACGGTGAAGAGTAGACATGTGCGATTCGTTTTCGAAATTCGGACAAAATTTCGGAAATTTGTAGATTCGGAGCATCCGAAGTTCTGAAATATAACATATCCGAATTTCCGAAAGCATCCGAATCCGAAATTTACGGATTTGGAACGAATTTTGTCCAAATCCTGCGCGTGCGCTGTTAACATTTAAACGGATAAAAACAAATTAAGAAAAGGATTTTAATGTCCCTTTAATAGTAAAGACGAGAGCACAGCAACCAGAAATGACAAATGTGCCAATTCTGCTACCCCACCTCAAGTTGCATTTTCGGGAATTCCGAATACGAATCCGATTCCAGAAACGAAACGCATATAGGATCCGAATTCCAAAAACGAAATAAACGAAATCCGAAACGAAACACATTTTTAGCCGCTGCATATTTCTAGTGAAGGGGAGCTGGACATTAGAGGTGTGTCCATAAAACTTTGTTGCGGTTTTTTAGGCCGGTATCTCTAACATGCAAAATTCTGAAGTGGTTAAAGAATAACTGCAGTTTTTGGTACAAGTTGTTCTTTGAGGAATGGTCCCAACCCCGTGAGTGCAGATCACGTGGCAGCTCTGTCCCCATGGTCTGGTCTGTCACCGCTAGCTCCGCCCAATTGTTTTGTTTTCTTAAAACAATTTTAAATTTTTTTACAATTTTTCCTATTTTTTCAATCATTTGAAAAAAAAATTCTCATTCTTTTTACTTCTTTTCTACTCTGCTTGGTACCTCGGAGGTAGTGAGCAGGATAGCCGAGCCAAATGCCGCTCGCCGGCATTCAGCTATTCACTCATTGCCGTTCGGAGTGAGCAAGTGACCTGCCGGAGCTTCAGCTCAGCCGATCCAGATGTTGGATCCAGAGCCGTAGCTAGCTCCCTTTTGCGCCCGAGGCAAGAAGAGAAAATTGTGCCCCCCAACAGACGTGCGATGTCACCCGACGCTGCAATGCACGTCATCCTCTGACGGCATGCGCCGTGCCTCCAGGATGGTGGTGCGCATGCTCGGAATGCGCTGGTGGGCAAATCCAAAATAGCATAAAAATGTGTTTTGTTTGACGAAACTAATGAAAAAATGTTAAGTTTCTGTTCATTTTGTCCGAAACAAATTTTAAGTCTTTGCACACGTCTAATAATATGTGTGCATGAGTGTGAGTGGGGTGGGGGGGGCTTTATTTATTTTTTAGCGATGTCACTTCAGGGTGGTCGAGCAGTGAGGAGAGAAAGATCCGCCCGCTGTCAGATCCTGGCCGAGCGTCTCTCTCTCCTCACCGCAAGGCCGTCCTGAGTGACAGCTCCCACCTCCGCCACCCCACTGGCTGCAGCGCTCCATTTCTCATCGGATCCCAGCTGCCTCTGTCCATATAGGCAGGGGGAGAGCAGCGGGGATCCGAGGAGAAATGGAGCCTGTGCTGCCCCTCTTCTCCCTGCCGAACCACGGCTGTGTTGGAACCTGTGCTCGCCATGGCAACAGGAGCGAAGCTACAGCCATGGTTGGATCGGTAGAGTCGAACTCCTTCTGCACTTTGGCTCAGCTGAACATGCAGAGCATGTTCGGCTGACAGAAGGCAGCTGATGTACGGCTGATTTTCGCCAATGTACGGCTGATTTTCGCCAATGTACGGCTGATTTTCGCCAATGTACGGCTAAAATCAGCAGTACAAGACTGAAGTGAATAGCCGAACAGCATTCGGCTCACTTCACTTCAGCTGGGTTATTCACTCGGCTGCCTTCAGCAGCTTTGCGAATAACCCTGATAGTATTAAAAACAAATCACAGGTTTCATCACATTTCTGAGCTTCTTCTTTAACTTATTCACAGTAAATACTTTTCAATATTATCCTGCATACACTGACCATACATAGACCCCCATAAAGCATCAGAAGCAAAGCGAGACAAATATTTAGATTTCAATGCGCTCTCACTAGCGATAGAATTCATACATTCCATTACTCACCGAATGTAAGTGTAATTTTATTTTCAGGTACTTCAGACAATTGTGTTTTTTCTGACCTCTCCTGGTAACCACGAGGTGCAATCACCTTCCTATGTAGGATCAGCGATCGTCCCGAAGCTCGGTCAACTCATTTTCATCTTCCTTCTTTCCAGCGAGCGAGGGAGAGAGGCTCCAAAACTCAGAAACTTGGTGGAGGCCGGCTCACCAAGAATGTTATATTCGTAGACACTAATAATATTTTCAAGTGTCTTGAGGTGATTGTGCAAAATGAATTAGACGAAATGGTCAGCAGATTCAAAATGATTGCGACTTTATTTGATTGCACATCGAGTCATCACAAGCGTTAAAATGGTACAAAAGCTGGTACGAAAATATATGCAGATAACAGTTGAAATAAGTTAAACAGTTTTATATGAAATTAAAAGAGAACTATGAGGTCAGTGTTTTTCCCCATAGTTCTCCTAAGGGTCACAGGAGGACATATACTAGCGTCCTCCCGTCACCCAAAGCTCAGTATATAGGGAGCTGCTGCTCACCGTATACTGAGACCGCCGCAGGGACGGATCCCTTCATTACTATCGGGATCCACCCAGCTGCGTGAGTGGCAACTGCTCTTTAGGCTTTGATTAGCATCCAGGAACTTAAAGTGATATTAAAGGAGAACTATGGGGTCAGTGTTTTTCCCCATAGTTCTCCTTAGGGTAACGGGAGGACACACACTAGCGTCCTCCCGTCACCCTAAGCTCAGTATATAGCGAGCTACAGCTCGCCGTATACTGAGACCGCCGCAGCCAGGACGGAACCCAACATTACTGTTCAGATCCATCCAGCTGCATGAGTAACAGCTGGCTCTGCCTATCTAGAGGCAGAGCCAGCTGTACCCGCCCCCTCCCCCGTCCGTTCCTCCAGTCAGCGCTGGAGGATTGGAGCGGGGAGGGGGAAATCCCTGCAGGGAGCCGTCACTGACAGTCACCCCTCTCTGCAGGTAGATGGATTGGGAAGTGAGCGAGCGCCGGTATGTGTTCGCTCACTTCCCGATCTATTGAGCCGACCTGTGACAGTCTCATTGTCACACGTCGACTCGAACTATGAGGCTGAGTGATTTCCACTCACCTCATAGTTCTCCTTTAAATCAGAAACGTGTCTGTGAAGTATATGTGTATAGAGAGCCGTGTGCTGTATTTGTGTGTATGAAAACGTGAGTCTTCTGTGTGCAATTCACCCCGAGAGATGTTCACCCTTCATTATATGTGGATTCTGCGTGACTTCTTAATGTGAATAGAACAATGATTGTACTCGCAGTCACACAAATCATATCGATTTTCTACATGTTATCACAATGAGGTATAATATACATTGAGAAAATAACAATCCTGACCGCTATCATTCCAAATAATGACTCCAATCTTTTCTGGACATTTCTCACATTCTCAGGCCCAGAGTAATAAGTACATATGGAAGCAATCAGCAATTCACAAACCTCCATTCATACGCTACAAACTGCAAAATATATAGAACCCATTCTTTTAATTCTCTTTACTGTAAGCCAAATCAATTATTTAAAATAAAATCATCTTTCAATGCTATTACTTTCTTCTTATGAAAAGGCAGAGTGGCGCAGTAATGCAGGAAGGAGAGGAGAGGAGGATGTGTATGGACAGGCAGTGAGGTGCAGGTAGGAAAGGAGAGGAGGATGTGTATGGACGGGCAGTGAGGCGCAGCAATACAGGGAGGAGAGGAGGATGTGTATGGACAGGCAGTGAGGTGCAGCAATGCTAGAAGGAAAGGAGAGGAGGATGTGTATGGACGGGCAGTGAGGTGCAGCAAAGCAGGAAGGAAAGGGGGATGTGTATGGACGGGCAGTGAGGTGCAGCAATGGTAGAAGGAAAGGAGAGGAGGATGTGTATAGACAGGCAGTGAGGTGCACCAATGGTAGAAGGAAAGGAAAGGAGGATGTGTATGGACAGGCAGTGAGGTGCAGCAATGCTAGAAGGAAAGGAGAGGAGGATGTGTATGGACGGGCAGTGAGGTGCAGCAACGCTAGAAGGAAAGGAGAGGAGGATGTGTATGGACAGGCAGTGAGGTGCAGCAATGCTAGAAGGAAAGGAGAGGAGGATGTGTATTGACGGGCAGTGAGGTGCAGCAATGCTAGAAGGAAAGGAGAGGAGGATGTGTATGGACAGGCAGTGAGGTGCAGTAATGCTAGAAGGAAAGGAGAGGAGGATGTTTATGGACAGGCAGTGAGGTGCAGCAATGCTAGAAGGAAAGGAAAGGAGGATGTGTATTGACGGGCAGTGAGGTGCAGCAATGGTAGAAGGAAAGGAGAGGAGGATGTGTATGGACAGGCAGTGAGGTGCAGCAATCCAGGAAGGAGAGGAAGAGGAGAACATTTAGGATGATCCCAGTGGAAGATTACCTTAGATGTGTACAACAATCTTACAATTATGCTCAAATCTGACACATCAGATCACATGCAACATATTGGAATGCCCCACTTGTATTTATTTGTCACAGGAAGCGCTCTTTAAGTAAGCCTCTAGAAACCAGAACATTTTTCAGCGCATGCCGATCTCTGTTATTCCCGCCCCTTGTACTTTATTAGCGATTATATGCAAATTATAAATACTTAAATCAAAGTTGTTCCTTTAAAACCTCCTTTTAACTCATAATTAACACCTTTCTCTATATTGTTTGTTCATCTTGCTATTGTTTCATTAAAAAAATCACGTTTTAATTTTAAACAAACTTATGCCATACGTGTTACACTGAAAACAATTATTTTATAGCGGCCAGAACAGGAATGGTACAGAGGTGGACACGGCGATGGTTCTGTGTGTCACCGGCGGTCCCACGTGGCTGACGTTGGTCCCAGGAACACATCTACATCTGTATTAATTTCTATGGGCGCGGTCACGTCTCAGCAGATTTTGGATGAGCGGCTTGTTATGATGTTGTAGTATTTCGTATAACATGTCCTTGTGGTGGTCTCCCCAGCCTCTGATGTAACCATACAGCTCCGTCATCTTATCCTGAGAGGTATCTTTGCTCCGCACTTTATCATATTGTTCCTGGGTCAGCAGACCCTTTTGCAGAAGATCGTCTAAGATCGGTTCCACCCAACGTATCCGACTTATCAGATCCTCCCGATGTCTGTCCACAAAGTGCCTGCCATCTGTGAAGGAGAGAGAAGTGTCAGCCAGGGGCGTATCTATCACGAGGCAAACTAGGCGTTTGCCTTGGGTGTCATTTTCCATGGGGGCGGCCCCCAGGCAGAGGGTGAGCAGAGGGGACAGTGAGCGGGTAAAGGTGCGATCAATGTTTGTGTGCTTATCTGCTCAGATGTCTCCGCAAGACACTCCGTTCATGTCTCACGGTCTGATGAGGAAGCCGCAGCCGTTCCCAGTGAATGAATGCAGCTTCCTCATCAGGACCGTGAGACATGAGTAGTTCACTGTCAGCACGGGACATTATCTTCTTGTCCCGATCTTCCTGTCTGGCCTCCTCTGTATGTTGCACGCCCTTCCCCTCCGGTGCCTGAGCCCGAACTGAATGCTTCCACCATCTCCCCAGGAGACCGTCCACCGGGCTGCCTGATAACTGTAATAATAACAGCCGGGTACATGCAATACATCACACACCAGTCAGCCAGGTAAGAGGGCAGAAGTCAAATACAATGGTGCCATACTGAACGTAATCTTATCTGTAGGAAGCTCCACGGTCACCGACAGGCAGAGACGCTGAGGACTTCTCCTGCAGCTGCTTGTTTGATGTGGATTTTAACTGACTTATGTGAGTAAGATTTTAAATAAAGGTGATTTAGTGTTGTATCAGCATTAAAGGAGGAAGCCATTGGAGGAGCATTATAGGAGGAAGGCATTGGAGGAGCATTATAGGAGGAAGGCATTGGAGGAGCATTATAGGAGGAAGGCATTGGAGGAGCATTATAGGAGGAAGGCATTGGAGGAGCATTATAGGAGGAAGGCATTGGAGGAGCATTATAGGAGGAAGGCATTGGAGGAGCATTATAGGAGGAAGGCATTGGAGGAGCATTATAGGAGGAAGGCATTGGAGGAGCATTATAGGAGGAAGGCATTGGAGGAGCATTATAGGAGGAAGGCATTGGAGGAGCATTATAGGAGGAAGGCATTGGAGGAGCATTATAGGAGGAAGGCATTGGAGGAGCATTATAGGAGGAAGGCATTGGAGGAGCATTATAGGAGGAAGGCATTGGAGGAGCATTATAGGAGGAAGGCATTGGAGGAGCATTATAGGAGGAAGGCATTGGAGGAGCATTATAGGAGGAAGGCATTGGAGGAGCATTATAGGAGGAAGGCATTGGAGGAGCATTATAGGAGGAAGGCATTGGAGGAGCATTATAGGAGGAAGGCATTGGAGGAGCATTATAGGAGGAAGGCATTGGAGGAGCATTATAGGAGGAAGGCATTGGAGGAGCATTATAGGAGGAAGGCATTGGAGGAGCATTATAGGAGGAAGGCATTGGAGGAGCATTATAGGAGGAAGGCATTGGAGGAGCATTATAGGAGGAAGGCATTGGAGGAGCATTATAGGAGGAAGGCATTGGAGGAGCATTATAGGAGGAAGGCATTGGAGGAGCATTATAGGAGGAAGGCATTGGAGGAGCATTATAGGAGGAAGGCATTGGAGGAGCATTATAGGAGGAAGGCATTGGAGGAGCATTATAGGAGGAAGGCATTGGAGGAGCATTATAGGAGGAAGGCATTGGAGGAGCATTATAGGAGGAAGGCATTGGAGGAGCATTATAGGAGGAAGGCATTGGAGGAGCATTATAGGAGGAAGGCATTGGAGGAGCATTATAGGAGGAAGGCATTGGAGGAGCATTATAGGAGGAAGGCATTGGAGGAGCATTATAGGAGGAAGGCATTGGAGGAGCATTATAGGAGGAAGGCATTGGAGGAGCATTATAGGAGGAAGGCATTGGAGGAGCATTATAGGAGGAAGGCATTGGAGGAGCATTATAGGAGGAAGGCATTGGAGGAGCATTATAGGAGGAAGGCATTGGAGGAGCATTATAGGAGGAAGGCATTGGAGGAGCATTATAGGAGGAAGGCATTGGAGGAGCATTATAGGAGGAAGGCATTGGAGGAGCATTATAGGAGGAAGGCATTGGAGGAGCATTATAGGAGGAAGGCATTGGAGGAGCATTATAGGAGGAAGGCATTGGAGGAGCATTATAGGAGGAAGGCATTGGAGGAGCATTATAGGAGGAAGGCATTGGAGGAGCATTATAGGAGGAAGGCATTGGAGGAGCATTATAGGAGGAAGGCATTGGAGGAGCATTATAGGAGGAAGGCATTGGAGGAGCATTATAGGAGGAAGGCATTGGAGGAGCATTATAGGAGGAAGGCATTGGAGGAGCATTATAGGAGGAAGGCATTGGAGGAGCATTATAGGAGGAAGGCATTGGAGGAGCATTATAGGAGGAAGGCATTGGAGGAGCATTATAGGAGGAAGGCATTGGAGGAGCATTATAGGAGGAAGGCATTGGAGGAGCATTATAGGAGGAAGGCATTGGAGGAGCATTATAGGAGGAAGGCATTGGAGGAGCATTATAGGAGGAAGGCATTGGAGGAGCATTATAGGAGGAAGGCATTGGAGGAGCATTATAGGAGGAAGGCATTGGAGGAGCATTATAGGAGGAAGGCATTGGAGGAGCATTATAGGAGGAAGGCATTGGAGGAGCATTATAGGAGGAAGGCATTGGAGGAGCATTATAGGAGGAAGGCATTGGAGGAGCATTATAGGAGGAAGGCATTGGAGGAGCATTATAGGAGGAAGGCATTGGAGGAGCATTATAGGAGGAAGGCATTGGAGGAGCATTATAGGAGGAAGGCATTGGAGGAGCATTATAGGAGGAAGGCATTGGAGGAGCATTATAGGAGGAAGGCATTGGAGGAGCATTATAGGAGGAAGGCATTGGAGGAGCATTATAGGAGGAAGGCATTGGAGGAGCATTATAGGAGGAAGGCATTGGAGGAGCATTATAGGAGGAAGGCATTGGAGGAGCATTATAGGAGGAAGGCATTGGAGGAGCATTATAGGAGGAAGGCATTGGAGGAGCATTATAGGAGGAAGGCATTGGAGGAGCATTATAGGAGGAAGGCATTGGAGGAGCATTATAGGAGGAAGGCATTGGAGGAGCATTATAGGAGGAAGGCATTGGAGGAGCATTATAGGAGGAAGGCATTGGAGGAGCATTATAGGAGGAAGGCATTGGAGGAGCATTATAGGAGGAAGGCATTGGAGGAGCATTATAGGAGGAAGGCATTGGAGGAGCATTATAGGAGGAAGGCATTGGAGGAGCATTATAGGAGGAAGGCATTGGAGGAGCATTATAGGAGGAAGGCATTGGAGGAGCATTATAGGAGGAAGGCATTGGAGGAGCATTATAGGAGGAAGGCATTGGAGGAGCATTATAGGAGGAAGCCATTGGAGGAGCATTCCCACCTACCACAAAGGGATATGCGCTGTATGAGCTTGTTTTAGGGCAGCGGTGGCGCGTGGGGCCCCCTCTGCTGGCACGCGAGCCCAGGTCCGCATTATCAAAGGGACGCAGCGATAGCGGTCCCAGTCCAATTAGTAGTTAGTAGTTCCCTCTCTCCCCCGCTGAACTGACAGCAGAAGAGAGGGGACTATTTCACCATTTTCGGCTGCC
>NW_017309020.1:94899-95359 GCF_000935625.1 Nanorana parkeri
GGACAAGGTAAGAGACTGTAATCCCGAGTGTGGCTCAAAACCTATATTTTTTACACAAAAAGTGGGGGGTCGTCTTATACGCCGGCAAATACGGTAATAACTAATAGTAATTTCTGTCCCGGCTGCAGTATTATTCTACCCCAAGGATAATTTATTATTGCTGCGGGTAAGGGGGTGATTATTATTGCTGCATGGGGGTTTTTTTAAAATTAACTCCTGCCTAAAAACAATTCTCCCCCAGGCAGCGATAATAATTGCCCTCCTTCCCCGCAGCAATAATAATTTATTATTGCTGCGGGGAAGACTAGGTTTCTAGTTACGCCTCTGCTGTGTAGTGCTGACTTTCATTATAATGTATTGCTGGGACTTGTAGTCCCGCATAGCTGGTGGTATTCTGCATTGCTGTATGATAATTATACAGCAATGCAGAATAGCCCCACAGAGAGCCCATATAAACCAC
>NW_017309020.1:96641-109922 GCF_000935625.1 Nanorana parkeri
TTTTTTTTTTAAATTAACTCCTGCCTAAAAACAATTCTCCCCCAGGCAGCGATAATAATTGCCCCCCTTCCCCGCAGCAATAATAAATTATTATTGCTGCGGGGAAGACTAGGTTTCTAGTTACGCCTCTGCTGTGTAGTGCTGACTTTCATTATAATGTATTGCTGGGACTTGTAGTCCCGCATAGCTGGTGGTATTCTGCATTGCTGTATGATAATTATACAGCAATGCAGAATAGCCCCACAGAGAGCCCATATAAACCACTTGAAAGCCCTTATAGGCCACATGAGAGCCACACTGCCCCCCTGAGAGCCCCCTGAGAGGGACCATAGAGCCCACCCAAAAGCCATAATAGACCTTCTGAGAGCTGCACAGCTCCCCTGAGAGCCTGTACCGAATACCAAAAACCCCACAGAGCCCACCTGAGAGCCGCACAGCCCCCTGAGAGCCCGTACAGACCACCTCAGAACTGCAGAGCCACCCTGAGAGTATTCAGGTCTATTTGAAGGGTTGGCACTTTGAGATACATAAGTTGCTTTAGTGATCCAGTTTGGGCACTCAGGCTCAAAAAGGTTCGCCATCACTGTTTTAGGGTCTACATGCCAGGTGAGCGTCACTCTATAGGCCGGTGGAGGCATATTTTTTGAGCATGTTTCACTGCAAGTGTAAAGGAATGGTGGGAACCGCCTATTAAACATTGTTACAATGATTGTGCACTTGGCGCTGAAGCTTACGTTCATATTAATTCACTGAATGCTGTTGGAGAGATTGGGACCTATTTATTACATTGCGTGTTCACATGATTAGTAGTTGTTATTCTACCCAGCACCATTGTATTTAATTTTGACTTAGTATTTCACTAATTTTAGTGCTCGCAGCTTAAGGTTTATTGGCATAAAGTGTCATACACAAAATAATTTTTGGGGGCAGAGATAAGTGTGCAATAGGAGGAGGAGTGATAAGAGGGGTGTGCAGGAGAATGTGTGGGTTTGGAGAGGGGGTTCATTGTTATATAACAGACTGTGCTGAGGTGGGATACAGAGGCATTGAGCTAGTATGGACGGCTGGACCAATGTATAAGCACCATTGATCCAACGATCCAATAAAAATGTTACAAAGGGCCAACTATGAACTATAATGTTTTTATTCAATGTTATTTTTGGATTAAAGAAAAGCAAAAAAAATAAATAATAGAAGTTATTAGGGGGGGGGGTGCTAAGTGTAGTCTTGCCTTGGGCATCACAAAACAAAAATACAGCATCTGTGAAGGCGACAGAAGTGCTAGCATCACCATCTGTGAAGGAGAGAGAAGTGCCAGCATCACCATCTGTGAAGGAGAGAGAAGTGTCAGCATTGCCATATAAATGGAGAACTCCATTGTTACTAAAATATTCTCAGGACATTGTACACAGTATATGGGATTCACAGATACCAGTATCTGAATCCGTGCCGATACTTGCCATTTTCATGAGAACTACCAGGGATCAGTACTTGTACTTGGACTGGAAAAACAGTATTAGTGAATCCCTCATATATACCGTGTTTCCCCGAAAATAAGACACTGTCTTATATTTTTTTTGCCTCAAATCCAAACACACTGGGTCTTATTTTCGGGGTAGGTCTTAATTTTTTTTAATGTACAACAATCCAAAATTAATGCAAATCGAAATTAAATAATCCAAAATGGCAAAGTTAAGAATAGGGTGCAATCAGGGCAATCAGGGGTGCCGTACCTTTCCAAGAGCAATTTGATAACCAATCGCTGACCACAATGAGCGAACCACACTTTCACTATCATTCCTCACAGGCGGGGAGAGCATTTGGTATCACTCCGCCTGTGACAGGAGGCGGCGCTGTAGAGGAGGCATCGGCTTATGCGGCTCTGCTCCCTCCACTGCCGCCTCCTCCATCGCTGGCTTCGTTGGCACAGCGGATTCTCTCCCGCGGCTCTTCAAGTTCCCCCTTATGCTCACACCGGCCCTGGGAAAGGTCACAACTAGGTCTTATTATCGGGGTAGGTCTTATTTTCGGGGAAACAGGGTATAGTATATATAAAAACAGGGATGCACAAATCCCGGGAGCTCCGTGCGCTCCTTACAAATGACAGTGGCCTCCTAACTTTTGAGTTTTTCTCTAGTCTAGTCTTGGAGCTGGAAAAGTATCGGTACTTGTAATTATACCAAATACGGTACTTGGTATCTGTGCATCCCTAATATAATAAATATATATATATATATATATACACACATACATACACACACATACATACAGTATACACACATAAAAAAAGATCAAGTATTAGTCAACGGTATACTGTATATTTATCACCTTATACACAGCTCACTGATCCTTACTTCAGCCTAATCTAAACAGCGGAATGCTGGGAAGGGGAGCCAGAGAGCAAAGGAAGAGAGACAGACCAGGATATCAGGAAGTACATGCACTACCAGTTTGGGGGATCCCCTGGTACACACAACACGGGAGACACTTACTGTTGACCACAATATAATGGAGCCTAAATTGTCCATAGGTGACACTTTGGCGATATCCAATAGGTGTAGCATAATCCTCATTTTCGTACGTAGGTGCAACCGACACATGTTTATGTGAATGCACGCGCGCTCGCGGGGGGCGGGGACTTAAAATTGTTTTATTATTTTTACATTTATTTTATATTGTAAAAAATGTAAAGATTTTTTTTTCTTCTTTACTTTAACTAATATCAGATAGGGAGGCTTACAAGTCCCCTATGTGATAGCAAATTGGCAGTGACAGGTACTCTTTAGGGTGACACTAGGGATCCAAAAAGACCCCTAGTATCACCTTTACAAATAAGCTATTGAAGTGCAGATCGCTCTCCAGTAGCTATCCAGTAGTAGTAAAACAGCGTCGCTCCCGGTCCCATTCAGCGGTGAGGAGGAAGGCGAATGGATGTTTGCTGGTCTCACCCTCAGCTTCCCGCCAACACCCAACATGCCAGTCCCGGGCCCACATGAGGGGCAGCGGGGCCCGTGAAATAAGCTGGGGGGGATGTCTCATCCCCCCCCAACTTTATTCAAGCTTGGCTTCTCCATTTTTACATAATTGGCCTCTTAAGCAGAGGTGGAGGGGGTGAGACATCTTTCGTCTGCCACATACAATGCTGTTTTAACACCTCCTAGACTCCCATTATGCAAATGCAATCAACGCCTGGTTGTGACTAACAGATTATATGGATTGGAGCGACAGTCACCATATTTATTCCCAGATAATTTTTGTACAAGTCATTCTGAATTGAGAAAGCTGGTCGGATGTCCAGTGAAATGTCTTCAAGAAAAATACAGCAAGTCCAGTTGCCTTGACTTATTTTGTTTCAGATATACCATGACCTGGATGAATGAGAACCTTCACAGACTTAGTACAGGACTGCATTTAAGCTGCCAAATCAGCTGATGACAAGACCTGTGACTGTTATCACGCTGGTGAATATACCATTTACATTTTAGCTTCATATACAATGTTTCTTCTTGTAAGCCCTGAGGAAGAGGGTGTGTTTGGACCCCAGAAGCACGTTGGCTTCCTCTTTCTGATGTTCTCTGACCCTATACTGGAATATCGTATACAGGCATTCCTCACTTAACGACCGAGTTCCGTTCCTACGACCAGGTCGTTAAGTGAGGAACTCTATACAGTACTGTGCTGCTTAGCACAGTACTGTATAGCGTTGCAGATGTACAGTACTGAACAGTGTACTGTACATCGGGCAATGAAAATACTTACCGGGACCCACAGTGAAGATCGGAGGATTTCACTTCCGCCGGCGACACGTCGCACTGACGCTGACACGCGAGGTTGGAGGTCGCTCGGCGGTCCGTTGTAAGTGCGAGTGGTCGCAAAGCAGGTAAGTCGTTAATCGAGGAATGTCTGTATTCAATATTATACCTGCTGTTTAGCACTTCAAACCAAGGAAACTGGGTGGAGAAATTGCCAACCCGGTAACCAGATAACATATGCAAACACCATTATAATAATGTTGGATTGCAACGCCAATAGAACAATGTCAGGGTGCAGCATTACCTGGCGCTGCCTTTTGTGTGCCCATGCCCAGTCATGGAGCCGCCCGGATGTCCAAGGCTAGCAGGGACAACGCCATGCAGGGGATCGTAGAGGGATGCAGGGACCTATAGGATACGGCTTTATAAGGTATTAATTGCTGTTTTTAAAAAAATGCACAGTAACACAACAGATGAACTGTGCGTTTGTTACTATTGAACTGTGCGTTCTATGCTGCTTACCTGTGTGTTCTGTACTGCTGACCCGTGCGTTCTTTGCTATTGAACTGTGCATCCTATACTGCTGACCTGTGCGTTCTTTACTGCTGATCTGTGCGTTGAGATTTTTAGTCCCTCTACAGCTTGGAGTCAGCGGCAGATCTACCAGGGCTGCAGTGTTTGCAGCTGGGACCCGGCTCTGGCACTCCACCACTGTCCTAACATCATTAGTCTGTATTGTTTTAGAAAAACTGTCACATGACACTAAACAAAACACATATGTGTAATTGGTATCGGCCAGTACTTAAGGAAAAGTATTCGTACTCGGTCTTGAAAAAATTGTATCAGGGCATCCCTACCTCCCTCAATGCCCGTACCGACAGGACAGGCAGAGTTAATGGACTACAAGTACGGTGGTGTCACTACACTTGGATTCCACTGAAACTACAAGCCCCTCTGCCACAATGGCAGATGGGGCTTGAAGTTCCTCCTTCCTGTGGATTGATGGATGATGTGGCTGTGTGGGCAGAGCGGGGTCACTAGAGATTGTTTGGTGTCACCAGAGAAGTGCTGTGTCACCGGGGATGTGCAGGGTCACCGAGGATGTGCGGGGTCACTGAGGATGTGCAAGGTCACCGAGGATGTGCGGGGTCCCTGAGGATGTGCGAGGTCAAGGGGATTATTTGGTATCACCGGGGATGTGCGGGGTCACCGGAGATGTGCGGGGTCACCGGAGATGTGTGGGGTCACGAGGATTGTTTGGGGTCGCCCAAGAGCACAGCTATGACTCATCTCTGGTCTCTCAGAGCAGAGAGAGAGGAGGGGGGAGGAGGGGAAACAGCTGATTGCAGTTTAGAGATTACAACCTGAGAGATGGATTGAAGATATTGTGGAGGGAATTTTGAACTTCTAGGTCTCTGGCCTGTAAAATAATCTATAAAATAAAGTATGAAATACAGCTCTGTGACTCCTGAGAATGCAGGCCTGCTATGGGGCCCGGGCGGGCGGGCTGATGCCGTGCGGACCGCCTGGTTCGCTATGGGTTTGAACGCGCAGCTGTTCAGATAAACCGTGATCTGTGCAGCGCTGCGTTCTTCTCCTTAGCCGCTGCTGAGTCAATGAGACGGAGCAGGCTGGACGTGGCGGGGAGTAGGAGGCGGGGCCCGGGGGGGTCAGCATCAGAGAAGGAGGCGGGGCCGGTAACGGAGGAGGGAAGACAAAGACGGAGAAAGAAGAGGCGGACAGGTAAAGAGTGTGACCAGCCCACCTGAGGGTGACCCTGCAGAGCCCACCATAGAGAGTCTATGGTGGGCTCTGCAGGGTCACCCTCAGGTGAGCTATGTGGGCTCTTCAAGGGGTGTATACAAAATTTTGCCATGGGGCCCTGTGATTTCTAGTTACGCCCCTGCTACTGACCTTAACTTATACATTAGCCGTATGTGGGGAACTGTGTCAAACGCTTTTGTAAAGTCCAAGTATACTATATCCACAGCCATTCCTCTGTCCATTTTATTACTCACTTCCTCATAAAAAGAAAGTAGGTTTGTCTCACAACTTCTGTCTTTTGTGACTCCGTGCCGACTATCACTGATGATATTATTTTCTAGCAAAAACAATGTCATGTGATCCTTCATCAAACCTTCAAGTATCTTCCCAACTACTGAAGTTAAACTTACAGGTCTGTAATTACTTGGTAAAAACTTTGATCCCTTTTTAAATATAGGCACCACATTGGCTTTGCGCCAATCCATCGGTACCAAGCCAGTCATTAGAGAGTCTCTAAAAATAAGATACAATGGCTTAGAAATGACACAGCTCGCACCCCTCCGGTCGGTGGTTATCGGTCGATGAAATTACCAACCGGACTGACCCTCCACTAGACCGATGGGGCTCCCTCCAACTGCGGCACTTCTTGCTCTCGATCCCCAACCATCAACAGCTCTCAAGACCCCTCACCCCATTTGAGACGGTTTGTAAGGAGGAGATTCCCACCCATCATGCGATCTCCCTCTTATATTCTATGCTGATATCCCCCCCTCCAGAGTCTTACCCACCATTTCTGGCCAAATGGGAAAGCGACTTACACACCACCTTCACACCGGCTCAAAAAGACCGCATCCTACATTTGGCACACCATTCCTCCATTGCATCCAAGACCCAAGAGCTGGGATATAAAATCGTATCCAGGTGGTACCGAGTTCCAACAGTTCTCCACGTCATGTATCCCCGAGTCCCACCCGTATGCTGGAGATGTTAGAGCGCCCCGGGCACGCTACTACATACTTTCTGGTCCTGCCCTCTCTTGCTCCCGTTTTGGCGAGGGGTGATTGCCACCGTGAAGGACCTGGTGATGGTGGATCTGACGGACAACCCCGCAGCATGTCTACTACATCTAAACGACATGTCCATCAGGAAATACAAAAAATCATCGTCTAGGCACCTCCTGAACGCGGCACGCCTGTGTGTCCTACTGCTGTGGAAGCAGCCTAGTTGTCCCTCCCTCAGCCTCTGGTTCGCTAAGGTTAATGAGATATATGTGATGGAGAACTTGACCTCTACGCTCCAGAACACTGAGGAACCTTTTCGGGATACTTGGAGACCCTGGGCCTCTTTTCAGTACACAGATGCCTACCGCCAGACCTTGATCACAACACCCCCCTGAGTCCGAGCGGGGAATGGAATGCTACGATCTAGACCCATGACCCTGCTGTTCCCTACCCCTCTTCCTTCCCCCCCTCTGGATTTCTCCCCCTTGCCTTACTCTACCTACCTTTCCTCTTCACCCTAACCCACATGCCCCACCCTAGCCTATCCCCATTGATACCATGCATAAGCAAACCACTGATATATATGTTTCTTAGTGACAGAAACTGCTATCCAATCTGAGTTTGCCTCCCAATGCCGATTGTCCTAATACTGCGGCCGTATTGGGCCCATACCACACTAATACCCTAATACCTGATCTCCGACTGTATTGAACATGCTGTATGCTCTTTTCCGGATACTGTTTAACTGTGATACACAAGGTCATCATGGTCATGTAATGCCTGCTCTGTGGGGCTGAGTAGCCCTCTCATGTTTTCAATATATGTAATATGACGAATATACCTCCGTGCCTCAGATGTGTATTCCAGATGCTGTTATATTGTTGAGACACTGTCTCCTATATTGCTGTACCATTTCTGTGTACAATAAAGTTGGTTCTTGATAAAAAAAAAAAAAAGAAATGGCACAGCTCAATTTTTTGAGGACAGGTGGGTGCAAGCCGTTTGGTCCAGGTGCTTTGTTCACCTTATTATTGTCTAACTGTTTCTGGACCAAATCAATAGTCAGCCATTGTAGTTCAGTAGAGCCTGTGGTGCTGTCATCCCCATTATGGACTTGAGTTACATCCTGTTCCTTAGTGTGCACAGAGCTGAAGAAAGTATTTAATAGATTTGCTTTCTCTTTGTCCCCAGTTACCAACTCCGAGTTATCTTTTAAGGGGCCAACATGCTCTGGCCTGATTTTATTTTATATTAGGGCTGTGCAAATTAAAGATTAATTTCTCGATTAATCGTTAAACTTTTTGATCGATTAAAATTATTTTGATCGCTAATGAAAACACTCGCCTCTCCGCCGGCTTGCGGGAATCCAGTCTGCGATCCGGTGACGTCACGGACATCAACGTCACCGAACTCCTCCCCCTTCCCTTCCCTTAAGCCGTCACGGACATCGACGTCACCGGACTCCTACCCCTTCGTTAGCCGCGGAGCCACTTGGGCCGGTGAGTTTGCCAAAGAAACTTTCTGCACGAGCGCCAGCCAAGGCATTGGCCTACACACATACAGCACAGCAATGAAGTCATAAAATGAACTAGGATCACACTAATCCAGCACGTTATTATTCTGAGTTGCCCCACTCAAGCGGCGGCCATATTGAGTGGGGCACGTGAGATTAATAACGTGCTGGATTAGTGTGATCCTAGTTCATTTTATTTCTTCATTGCTGTGCTGTATGTGTAGGCCAATGTAGTTGGATCTGTATGTGCGTTATAATTAATCGAAATTAATCGATTAATCTATTTAAAATAAATTTGATTAATCGAACATGAACATTTTAATTATTACCAGCCCTATTTTATATTAATATATTTAAATTTTGTAGTGGGGTCCTGGGTGTTCCCTATGATGCTATTTGTATTCCCCCGTAGTAGTGCTCACAGTAACAGTACCTACAGTAGCAATGCCCATAGTAACTGTGCTCAGTAGCAGTACTCACAGTAACAGTATCCACAGTAGCAATGCTCGCTGTAACAGTACTCACAGTGACAGTGCTCAAAGTAACAGAGCCCACACTAACAGTGGTCACAGTAACAGTGGTAATAGGAACAGTGCTCACAGTAACAGTGGTCACAGTAACAGTGGTAATAGGAACAGTGCTCACAGTGACAGTGATGCAGCAATATCTTTGTGTCCCTTCTCAGCAGTCACCAAAAGCACCACTACCAGATATTTTATAATTCACTGATTAGTTCACAGAGGAGCAGATGTCACCATTGAAATTTTGAATAGGCAGCTCAGGTCTAATGTACACCCAGCCACTAAATATCCCCTGTGAGGTACGTGGCCAGATAAGACTGAATATCTATGGACCACAGCAGGAGACAAGATATCTCTACACACCAGGCTCTGCTCTGTGTGGGAAAGGGTTGTCCTTTTCATAGATCAGAGGAATTATGTTTCATCTCTAATAAAATCCAACTTATCAGTCGTAGGGAGATAAAACTGATTCCTTCTGATAGACTCACTCTGCTACCTCTCAGTTATCTCAGCTGAATGGTATTTGTATGTAATGGTTTCATTCTTTCATAGATGGATGCCTCAATAAGTAGATTTGTGCATTCGAATTCAGACGAACATGCAAATCAATGAAATTCCGTGGATTCGGCGGTTTGACCAAATCTGAATAAATGAAATATTACATGGCACATAATTCGTTTGAGAATGCCTGGCAGCCATATTGCGTTCTCACATGCGTGCCACCATCATGGAGGCGGGGCACATGATGTCATATAACTGTATAAGCACCGCCATCTTTGTGTATACCTAGATATTCATGAAGATGGTGGCGCCCAACAGTAGCGTGGCGTCATGCGCCCTGCCTCAAAGACAAAACGAATGAAAATGTTTTGAGTTTTCGTTCATTTTTGTCCAAAACTAATTTGTACTCTTTGCACATGTCTTATAATATTGAGGACACAAAGTCCTCCATCTCTTTTTCTGCATCCCCTGTTCTACATGAATGGTACAGAGGCTTCCCATTCATTCAGGAACCGGGGAAAGTAAAATGTTTACTTTCATAGAGTTATGAATGGGTAAAAGCCTCTGTAGTGAGTGCTACTATCCAGCGTTGTGCTCACCATGACAAGAGGGACAAAAGGGGCGCAGCCAGGCCGGCCCTGGCTGCGCCTCCTCACAGCTGCACCCAGGCGAGGACCTCACTCGCCTTGCCTTTCCTACGGCCCTGGTTGCACCTGTCCCATGTTTCTAATCCCTCTTTATACAGAACCTTGCTGTGTCAGCACTTTCATATTTATTTTTTATTTCATGCAACATAAGATTTGCCATAGTTTCAATTATCCCACTTTTCACATAATGGAAAGTATATTTGGTATTCTGTGGTATGCCATTTACTATGTCTCTGAGTTTGGCATTCTATTTAAATAGCTTTAGGGAAAGTCCTGCAGACACCAAATGCTCTTTTCTAGACTATGGGCTCTCAGGAGGTCCCATGTTGGAGCAATTCATTCACAGCTAGGAATTTAACTACTTCCTCTATACTTGTCACATAGTACCTGTTCTTCTCAGCCTAGGTTGGACCGGGCAAGTTACATAGTATTTGAGGTTGAATAAAGACATTAGTCCATCAAGTCCAACCTATTAGGATCTCATTCTAGGAGTACCCGTACCCCTGTATATTACCTGGACCCCTGTATATTACCTGTACCCCTGTATATTACCTGTACCCCTGTATATTACGGTCCCTTAAAAAATCGTCCAAAAGTTTCTTGAACAGCTCCACATTTTTTGCTGAAATCACCGCCTGTGGCAGTGAGTTCCAGACCCTACCCGCTCTCACTGTAAAGAACCCCCTTCGAATTTTTTTTCCACCAATTTTAGGTGATGGCCTCTAGTTTTTGTAACGGAGTTAATTTTAAATAGTTTATCGCTAATGTTGCTACCACCATTGAACATTTTGTACATGGCAATCATATGCCCCCTTAATCTCCTCACCTCCAATGTGTTTAAATTTAGTAGCCTCGTCTCGTAGCTCTGGTCCTCCATACCCCTAATTAGTTTGGTTGCCCTCCGCTGGACTTTTTCCAGCTCAAGGACATCTTTTCTTAGTACTGGTGACCAGAACTGGACCGCGTACTCCAGATGAGGTCGAACCAATGATTGATAAATTTACAAAATGATAGACTTGTCCCTGCAATATATCCCCTTTTTAATACGGGACAAGACCCTACTAGATTTGTTTACAGCAGCCTGGCACTGCAAACTACCTTTCAGTTTGTGGTCTACAATGACCCCCAAATCCTTCTCCATTTCTGACTTCCCCAGCGGCATACCCATAATTGTATAACCCATTTGTTTATTTTTATTTCCAAAGTGCATTACTTTGCATTTATCGACATTAAACCTCATCTGCCACATTAATGCCCCTCCCCCTATTTTATCCAGGTCCTCCTGTAATGTTATAATGTCTATGTGAATGCGTGCCACCATCTTGGAGGCGGGGAGCATGACGTTACATGACGTCATGCATGCGCGGTGTCAGGTGACATCACACGCCGATATTGGCCCCACCATCTTGGTGTATAACTAGATATACACCAAGATAGCGGCGCCCAACACGTGCGGTGTTATATGACGTCATGCGCCCCGCCTCCAGAACACGCCAATGGCTGAATACAAAATAGCATAAAAAAGTGTTTTGTTTGATGAAACGAATGAAAACTTTTTTAGTTTTCGTTCATTTCATCTGAAATGAATTTTTAGTCTTCGCACATGACCCCTGACATTTCCCTTTTAAAATAGAAAAGAAATTGGATACCAAATCCTCAATTTCTTTTTCAGCAGCCTCAGCACTCAATGAATGGGAAGCACTCAGTACAGAGGCTCCTCCCATTCATACTTACTATCAATAGTTTCTGAATGGGGAGGAGCCTCTGTACTGAGTGCTCCTCCCCATTGAGGAAATCTTGAATGAATGGGCTGCCATGTGAATCACCTCCTGTTCATTCATAACTGGGACACATAGTACTATGTGTCCCCAGTTATTTACAAACACTGGAATGATCAGACGATCGCTCCAGTGTTTGTCCTTCTCACACGGAGGACCGGTAAGTATCAATGATATTTACCGATCCCCCCCTTTGCCACGCACAGAGCCGCTGTCATCCTGAAACTGACAAGATGACAGCGGCTCTGAACTCCTACCGCTCGGCCGTCCTGACAGCTGCGGGCGCGGCTTCTCTTCCCCATCACCGCTCCGCCATCCTGACAGCAGGCAGCGCTTTTCAATCCAGATGTTGTCTCTTGTGTATTTATTAATGTATGTTAATTTATTGTAATGCAATCCCATGTGTTATGGCCGTATATGGAACTCTTTCATCAACTTCATAAAAGGTGTGCTACATTT
Organism: Nanorana parkeri; assembly: GCF_000935625.1. Lineage (NCBI taxonomy): Eukaryota > Metazoa > Chordata > Amphibia > Anura > Dicroglossidae > Nanorana > Nanorana parkeri. The sequence goes on from NW_017309020.1 coordinate 108,578, forward strand.
CCATTGTTAATTCCATCACAAATGAGACAAGTTCCCGTTTGCAACAATATAATCTGTTACTACGACTGCGCTAAATTTGGTAAAGTGACATTAAAGTCAAAGTTTTTTCCCCCTTCTAAATCCTGCTGTAAGAACTTACCATAAATTATATCTCTTAATCCGATCATCTTCTTCTTTATGGTCCTTTTCAGCTGTCCATCCAGTGCTCCTCTGTCCTCCTCTCCCCTGATGTCCCACAGTGTCTGCATGCGGGTGCACGCGTCCATAGACTTACCTTGTGTCTCTCCTCGTCTCCCGGACGAAAATCTGAACTGCGCATGCGCCCGCCCCAGCATTTGTCTACACCACTCTTCATGAATTCCAGATTGTATATTTTATTATTCTTTCATTGCTGTCATGATAAACAGTTGTAGCAAATTGCAAGCAATACCCAACAACAGACTTACAGGAGAGAACAAATTGTCCAATCAAGTTTCAGCTGGCATCTTGCCAGTAAATTTTGTCAAAGGCAACACATAAATGTTTCAGTTTCTCTTTTTATTACAATTTAACTTCATCATTTGGACATGGCTGAATAACCTATATTAGAGGGCAAGACCGCCTAGGGACATACTGCCATAAATGATAAGGTGAATGACAGCTGACTATTCTGCTCCTCACAGTTTCTACTTCCAAACAGTTTTATAAACTGGGTTTCCTTATACTTACTTTTAATTAAATATATGAGATATCAGTATAAATAAAAGTCTTTATTTGATAGAACTTTTCACTTAGAAATGTGCAAGTAACTTAAAGAGAAACTACTGACACCAACAAAGGTGGTCTTCTGTGCCACACAAGGTTGCGATGGGCAGCATTATGAACGGTTTAAAGGGATAGCAGTGGCAGCTGACAACTTAGACGTCACCCATAACCTCCAGCTGGTTGTCTGCTTCCTGGAAGTGGAAATTAGACATCCACCTCTTGCCCTCCAATCCCAAAGTACAATACCTGCGTCCTGCTTTGTGGGCTACCTAATGGCAGGAATGGGAAATGTCACATGGGGGATGTGCCAGTCCTTCTTCATAAACTCTTTATTCCCATATCTGGGTTGGCATCCGGAAAGTGATGCAGAGGAGTGAGTATCTGCATCAGCAGCTAATTGCTCCCAGCTTATTCTGTTATCTCTCAGATGACGGTGATAGTTTTGCAGTTTTGTTTCCAGAGGTTCAGTGTAAGTGTGAATCAGATGACCTTTATGTACTAGAAATTGGCGAAAAGCGGAAAAGGAACAGAAATGGAAAGAGATAGAAAGAAGATTAATGGGTGAGAAGAAAAGACACCAGGAGGGAGGAGAGAACCAGGA
>NW_017309021.1:0-22893 GCF_000935625.1 Nanorana parkeri
CTGCTGGGGTACCCCCTTGACTCTCCCCTTATGACCTATTGTATAGGAACGCAACCCTCTCCTGGGGTGACTAAAACACTGGAGACGTGGGAGTGCAACTGGTGTAGAGGGTTTATTCACATTCACTTTTGATATATGTCTGTAAGTATTGACCCGTACACAGTGAAATGTGCAGTGCCTTGTGGTAGAGGCTGGTTACTTTTCCCCCTTACCTTTTTTGTTTTTGTTTTTCCCGTTCCCCCTTTTTATATGTATGTGTTTTCGTTTGACATCCCTGCCCTTGATACATGCTACTGTATTCTCTGTATATGATTTTGTATTCCCATGTTGAGTATGTCTATGCTGGTCATGTACAATTTACTGCAGGTGTCCATGTTGATTGTTTAAAAAAATGAAAAAGCCAATAAAAAACTATCTGATTTAAAAAAACAAAAACAAAACAAGAATAAGAATAAAATGCTATGCCTGCATCGGTACAATCAGATATTATTAAATGACTGTTAAATGACTGTTAGCAACCAATGGCCATCTCAGGCCAAATGTGCGGGGTGTCTATATAGCACCTGGATATCCTTTGATTCATGATAGTAACCTGTGGTCACGGGGTCCAGACAGTTAGATATATATCATGGCGTGTAGGCGCCAGGCCCGCACTAAACCTGAAAGGTCTGTTCAAGACACTCCCCACCCGTTGGTCGCTTGTCAGCCATTTCAACCGCCAGTTCGATATGACATTATATGGAAAGGATGGAGGGAGAAAAGAATCAGAAAGGGAAGGAGTGAACAGGGTATCTATTGCTTTTTAACCTATTCCAAAACTTGGTCAGGGAGTGAAGGGAAACTTGACTGATCTGTCTTTATACAGGGGGAACAGAAGGATCAGAGATGTGTAATAGGTTATGTAGGAAATCATATACTGTAGAGAGTATAATATATATGGACATCCATGAGATGTAGTAAATAAATGTGATTTCTATTTAATTTAATGTTCTCTACAAAATGTATCTAAACATCTAAAGTTATAATTTTTATTTCTCGATACTGAAATATATAAAGTCCAAACTTTTTAGTTTTAGTTTAGATGTAGTGTGGAAGCATTGGAACCCATGTCAGTTATTTTTAGTACTTTCTGTGCCTCCATCGGAAGAGGGGCAATATCTATTTTTCTCAGAAAGTAATAGGAAATAGGAGTTAATAATAGTGGGCTCACTCCAGTCAATATAGGAAATCCGTTGGCACATGTAAGTATAACTAACAACGGACGACCGAAATCAAGGCAGAATAATAACAATAAAAATAGTGGGGAACCACAAGGTAGTAAACTTTTGTCCCACAAAAAGAGAGGAATTAAATGTATGTACACCAACGCTAGAAGTCTGGCAAATAAAATAGAGGAGCTTGAAATTAGGTTAATTGAAGAGGACTTCGACATAGTGGGTATAGCGGAAACCTGGCTGGACAGCACGCATGACTGGGCTACTAATATAGAGGGGTATAACCTGTTGAGGAGGGACAGAGGTGGGAGAAGAGGGCGGGGTGTTTGCATTTACGTAAAAAATAATCTATATGTGCATATAAGGGACGATATCACGTCAAATAATGGGGAAGACGTGGAAACTCTATGGCTGGAGCTAGATATGACAGACGCTAGCCGTAAACTTCTCGTGGGTATTTGCTATAAACCTCCAAATATAGGGGAAGAGGGAGAAGTCAATCTTCACTCACAGATAGGAATAGCTGGGAGAGAGGGCAATGTAGTCGTGATGGGTGACTTCAATTACCCAGACATAAATTGGGCCAATGGAACTTCGGGTTCGGCAAAGGCGGGGCGATTTCTAAACATGTTGCGCGACAACTTCATGGACCAGATGGTGGAGACTCCTACCAGAAAAAATGCCATCTTAGATCTAATTGTCACTAATAATGCAGAGTTAATCGAGGATATTGTAATTGGGGAGTCATTGGGTAATAGTGATCACAATGTGATTACTTTTAATATTGAACACAGAAAAGGGAAGTGTACTGGAAGGACTAGAACCCTAAACTTCAGAAGGGCCAACTTTGAGAAGCTGCGCAACCTAGTGGGGGAAATAAAATGGGAAAACTTATTTCAAAACCTAAACACAGACCAGATGTGGGATTGTTTTAAAAACACAGTACATACTGCTACTTCAAAGTGTATACCTTTAGGGAGCAAAAATAAAAGATCAAAGACTAAACCAATATGGTTTAATAAAACTGTAAAACAACACGTCAAGGACAAGAGAGCGACATTTATAAAATATAAGACGGAAGGGACGGCATTGGCGTTCCTTAACTACAAAGAATGTAACAAAAAATGCAAACTAGAAATCCGGGCAGCTAAAACTGAGTGCGAAAAGCATATCGCCGCAGATAGTAAAAAGAACCCCAAAACATTTTACCAATATATTAACAGTAAAAAGGTGAGAAAGGAGCAGATAGGCCCAATAAAGGATGGAAGCGGGAAGCTAGTCACAAACGACAAGGAGAGGGCCGAGGCGCTGAACGCTTTTTTCTCCTCAGTATACACTCGGGAGGGAAACGGGTTTGACACACATGATAAAACTCCCAGTTTAACTCAAAATATACCCCAGTGGTTGACAGAAACCGGGATACAACAAAGACTTAAAATGCTCAATGCAAACAAAGCAGTGGGTCCGGATAACCTGCACCCCAAGGTACTTAAGGAATTAAGCCAGGTTATAACTAGACCATTAATCCTCATTTTTAAGGACTCCTTAATGACTGGTAGGATCCCCAGTGATTGGCGGAGGGCTACGGTAGTCCCAATATTCAAAAAGGGGGCAAGGTGCCAACCTGGGAACTATAGGCCGGTCAGTCTAACATCGGTAGTTTGTAAAATGCTAGAGGGCATAATAAAGGATTATCTGGTAGAATTTGTTCAGGAAAACGGGATAGTTAATGACAATCAGCACGGGTTCAGGAAAGACCGTTCCTGCCTAACTAACTTGCTAACTTTTTATGAGGGGGTAAGTAGAGATATGGACGGAGGTAAGCCGGTGGATGTGGTATATCTGGATTTCTCAAAGGCTTTTGATACGGTACCACACAAACGCTTGCTACACAAGCTGAGGGCTATGGGCATAGATGAGGTGGTGTGTACGTGGATAGAGAACTGGCTACGGGAACGTGTCCAGAGGGTATCTGTAAATGGCACCTTTTCAGACTGGGCTAGTGTAATGAGCGGTGTGCCTCAGGGTTCTGTGCTGGGTCCCATATTGTTCAACTTATTTATTAATGACATCGGGGAGGGTGTTAACAGCGATATTTCCGTGTTTGCGGATGACACCAAAATAGGGAGGGTAATAGACACGGACTTAGACACTATAACATTACAGGAGGACCTGGATAAAATAGGGGAGTGGGCATTAATGTGGCAGATGAGGTTTAATGTCGATAAATGCAAAGTAATGCACTTTGGAATTAAAAATAAACAAATGGGTTATACAATTATGGGTATGCCGCTGGGGAAGTCAGAAATGGAGAAGGATTTGGGGGTCATTGTAGACCACAAACTGAAAGGTAGTTTGCAGTGCCAGGCTGCTGTAAACAAAGCTAGCAGGGTCTTGTCCTGTATTAAAAAGGGGATGTATTGCAGGGACAAGTCTATAATTTTGCCACTTTATAGATCATTGGTTCGACCTCATCTGGAGTACGCGGTCCAGTTCTGGTCACCAGTACTAAGAAAAGATGTCCTTGAGTTGGAAAAAGTCCAGCGAAGGGCAACCAAACTAATTAGGGGTATGGAGGACCAGAGCTACGAGACGAGGCTACTAAATTTAAACATGTTCACATTAGAGGTGAGGAGATTAAGGGGGGATATGATTTCCATGTACAAAATGTTTAATGGTGGTAGCAACATTAGCGATAAACTGTTTAAAATTAACTCCGTTACAAAAACTAGAGGCCATCACCTAAAATTGGTGGAAAAAAAATTCCAGCACAAGGGGCGAAGGGGGTTCTTCACAGTAAGATCAGTTAGGGTCTGGAACTCACTGCCACAGGCGGTGATTTCAGCAAATAATGTGGAATTGTTCAAGAAACTTTTGGACGATTTCTTAAGGGACCGTAATATACAGGGGTACAGGTAATATACAGGGGTACAGGTAATATACAGGGGTACGGGTACTCCTAGAATGAGATCCTAATAGGTTGGACTTGATGAACTAATGTCTTTATTCAACCTCAAATACTATGTAACTATGTAACTATGTAACATTTTACATTTTACATTTGTCACCAGAACAGGGGGTGAGAAGAGATCTTCTAATGGTGTCACCTGTCCTGGTGCAACTATCTAAGACATAGACAGGGATGATGAAGAGTTCCTGTGAGGCTTTGAGCCACAACAACTTTGATGTGACCCTCTGGCATCCTTAACTGAAAGTTGGATATATCTTACCCATGAGTCAGAGAAATATCTCCTCCCTCTCCCAACTTGCTCTTTTCAGATGGCTACATGCTAAGTTTCAGTGCAAGGGAGAGGAAATCTGAGCCATGCATATACAGTCTAGTAAATGTTTTATTTGTAAAACGAAGATTTTATATAAATGATAAAAAAATATAAAACATAATATTAAAAAGTAGTTTCGAAACATCGCATGGATCCAAAACCATTACAGTTCCCCTTCAAATAGAGACAATTGCATTCTCATTGGATGCAACTGCTATTATATTTGTTAAAACTAATTAACTCTTTAAAATTCTTAAAGAGAACCTAAACTGTGGAAGCTGAGCTCAAAAACGGCCAGGGAAAGGACAGAGGATAGTCACCAGTAATGCCTGTGATCTCTCTACTGCTGATCTCCCCCCATACTGACTTACCATGCCTTGTTCTGCACTGTGTCTCTGTGTGGAGGTGGCCATGTTAGCAGAGGCAGGGCTTTGCTTCCTTGTGTCAGAGAAGAGTGAGCAGCATAGCAAACATCAACAAATCTCACTCTGTATCTATTAAAGCGGAACCTTTACCCATTTCTTTAAAATAACAACAAACTCACCTTTAGAAATGTTTAGTAATGACAATCTACACACACATAACCAGACAGCAAGTAATTGAGCTGCAAGTTTGAGAATGACTTGCTAAACTATTGCAGACTTGCCGGGCTTCACAATTTTGTTGCACAATTACAGCAAGTCTGCATTGCAAGTCCCCAGACCAGCGTGCTTTGCTAAACTGCTGTAACACTCGCAGAGCTCTTGCTAAGACCTGCAGGACTCTTGCTGTAGACTTGCCAAGCAAATTTGCTACAAATTAAAAAAGTGCCACCTAGAAATTGTGCTGCAAGTGCTCTTCAAGTCTACAACCTGCCAGGAATGTGTGCAGCAAGTTACCAAGAATTACAATGTAACCCTGACACAAGTTTGTGGCAAGTTATCCTCGCTATCTGGGTACTTCTAGATAATTGCTGGCTTTGTATTCTTTGCATACCTTGTTTCTCTATTCTTTCCCAGTCTTCTGACAGAGGCCATGTTTGCTAAGGGCAGATTACTAGCTATCCTGTTACTTCCTGGAACTCTGGCACATGTGACTAGGACATGTGACCATGCACATCATCTCAGGGGAGAAAAATGCCTTTCTCTGAGATCTCGTAAGTTTACAGAGGAGAGTTCTCAGCAAAGCTCTGCTGATGTAACCTTCCCAGGATGCAATGTTTTGGCACATTACATAATTTGTGCCAGAACTGGACCAGGAAGTAGATGAACTCTATCAGGGTTATTCACAAAAGGGTGAAGAGTTTGGAGAAGGCCGGAGAAGGGAACAATCTAGGACAACATAGCTGAGCTGGAAAGTGAGTTGAAATGGAGAATTCTTCCAAATCAGCGATGTTGTCCTAGATCAGGGGTGCCCACAATTTTTTGTGTTAAGATCTACTTTTCAAATGAGGAGCTACATGAGATCTACCAACGAAAAAAAACCTCCCTCGCTCTCTCCTGGCTGTCTCTCCTCGCTCTCCTGGCTGTCTCTCCTTGCTCATCCTCCTGGCTGTCTCTCCTCTCTCTCCTGGCTGTCATTCCTCATTTTCTCTCCTGGCTGTCTCTCTTCGCTCTCCTTGCTGTCTCTCCTTTCCTGTCTGTCTTTCCTTGCTCTCTCCTGGCTCACCTTGCTGTATTTTGGAAACAGTGCAGTGCAACAGGCTGTGCAAACTAATATTCTTTGATGTAATACATAGTACTTCAACCACCAGTATGGTGTCAGGGAGCTCGGCTCAGCAGACTCAGGCTAATAGGTAATCATGTGCGCACAGCTAAATAAATATACCAAAATGGAATAAAGGGGCCGCCATTCACACCCTTCCTGATCTACCAGCATCAGCTCTGAGAGCTACTGGTAGATCACGATCTACCTAATGGGCACCCCAGTCCTAGATTGTTCTCTTCTCTGGCCTTCTCCAAACTCTTCACCCTTTTGTGAATAACCCTGTATGTGTACTGTGGCAGTGCATGGCAATGCCGCGACGTAGCATGGCAACATTGGCACCCAGGACTCTCAGCCAAATGGGCTGAGAGGGTCCAGAATGTGAAACATGTTAAAAGGAAGAGCCTGGCTTTTCAGGTTCGTCCAGGTTTTGCTAATTGTTGCTGGGATCTGGAGCTCTGGAGATTTCGTAGAGCTCTGGGTGGGATGAGATCTCCAGTCCTGGGGCCAGGTGTTGCCAATGACCAGCTTGGGCTGATCAAGTGGCTGAGAGCAGCCTTATTAGGAAGCCAGCCCAGTGCTCAGGGGAGTGTTGGAGTTGTGTGTGTGCAGGGAGCACACAGACAAACTCGGGTGCGTGCTGGACGCACACGGAACAGCCAGGGGTGGCTGGGAGAGGTCAGGAAGGTCGGCCTAGGCACCCTCACATACCAGGAAGTTCTTTACTATATTCCTAGAGGAATTTAAGACGAAAGATATATCTTTAGGGCATTGATTAGGCAGAATTAACATTTCTAGATGTTCCATTCAACTTAGCAAATCTTCACTTTTTGAGTTCAGTTCCAATGTAAACTCTATGGTCAGTCCAGGCTGCTGCTCTCATTAGTAAAGATTGGTAAATGTCACATCTGTAATATGCAGTTTTCTTGTTGCTTTGAATAAAATGCCGAGTTGGACTGAAGAAGATTGCTTTACAATACATAGTACAGTTGTTATTCCTGACGCTCTGCCCGATGATACATTTATTTTGTGGTGTAAAGATTTAGCATCCTGTGCCTCTACTGGATGTTTTCCAGGTCTCTGATCAGTGGACCATCGTGCTTCCTGAAAGCATCACACAGCGTATCCATTTCTCTCTTTCCCCAAGATCTGACAAAGTCAAAGAGCTTCCTCATCTTGTTCTGGGAGGTTTGTTCACTGCGTACAGTATCGTATTCTTCATCAGATAAAATCCTATGTGATCTAAGCTCATCCAATATGGGGTCTGGCAACGGCACTCTGCTTATCAGGTCTGTTCTGTGTCTAATCACAAAGTGCTCACCTGAAATGATATAACAATATATATGTGAGCAAAGTGTGCAATCCATTCAATTGTACAACAGTCATACATAGACTCTCTAGGGTCAAACTTTGGTAGCAGTCTATTGTCACCAAATTGGTTGCTATCAGTATATAGCAAAACAATAACCATATAGCAAAATAATTGCATTCATTCTAACCATTAAATATTGTGATACAAGCTCATATTCTTGGTTGGCCGTCCCTATAAGCCGAGGTACATAATTTTACCACAAAAAACTGGGAAAAAATATTGACTCGAGATGACTTAATTTAGCTGACTTAGAGGTGCCTGCCAGCTAAATTAGAACCCCACCTGGAGCTCCTCTCGCCTGACCAGTGCGCCACTGACTCATCCCTGCTCCCCTGCCTGACTGGCCGCTGCGGGGGTTTTAAAATTTTTCTTCTTACTTACCTCGCCGAGCGTCGCGTCGCGTCACTGCTGCTCCAGTGGGCGGCGCTCCGAGCGGGGTTATCTGGCAGTCTCCGGCCACCTAAATTAGGACGCGGAGACTGCCAGATGACCCCGCTCGGAGTGCCGCCCACCGGAGCAGCAGTGACGCGACGCTCGGCGAGGTAAGTAAGAAGAAACCTGACCAGCCTACTCACTTCCCCAGACGCTGACTCGAGTATAAGACGAGGGGGGCACTTTTCAGCATAAAAAATGGGCTGAAAAACTCGGCTTATACTCGAGTATATACGGTATCTTGCTTTGCATGTAATGAGTCTATCTCGTATATTAGTTTCACCGCATAAGTTGCATTAGTGAAATAAATGAACTTTTGCACAATATTCTAATTATTCGAGTTCCACCTGTATGGTGTACACAGTTGGTATTGTTTGGAATTCAGACTTTTGTTTTTCTTTTTAAGAATTAATAAAAAAGCTGGAGGACTGGCACATCAAAACCCGTGGTGAGGATTGAGAAAACTGCTGTCAGAACAGATAATCATTTATTCATTCATTTCATATTCTAAAACAAACGTACGATGTGGATCTGAGAGCCTTCTCTTTTTCTGCATGATTTCTTGTACATCTCCTGGAAAACAAAATATAGGTATAAACCTTCAAAATATCATATGTACAAAGACGGTATACAGTGTAAACTGTGGGCGAAACCACGAATGACACACACAGTTTCATGTGCAGGTTTAAGGCACCCCCAATGTTTTTTTTTTTTTTTCAAAAACACTTTATTGAGTTTCAACATACACCACACTGTACAATCCTTTGAGCATGACAATATCACAGCCGTTAATGCAGAGAGTACACATTTTCGCCTATTCCACAATGCCATTGAGTATTACACAGGTCCCAAATTAGCGACCATACTGTACAGAGTAGTAAACATAAAAATAAAAAAAAACAGACTAAAACTAAACAAAGATAAACAAAAACGTGACCGAACATTTCACCATGTCTCAAATGTACCCTATGCAAGAAGTGTAGTATACGTGGCAAAGGTGTTCCTGAGTCTACTTTGCCAATAAGGTGTGGTGCGCATGGAAGTATATAGAGTAGGATTTAAGGATATAGAAATTTGGCAAGTTTCGTATCAATACCGACCCTTCGCCTTTTGACTCGTAGGTTAACATTATGTTTCCCCTCCCATATTAGCTAGTAGGATGCTCTTAGAAAATCTAAAAGGATATAAAAATGTCTCTTTTTCAGCTTCAGTAAATACCAGGTTAATGAAGGATATCCATCTGTTGTAGAAGGACGTGATCTTTTTGTCCTCCTCCGTTTGGGTTTCAGCTTACAGCTTTTCTAAATGGAGTTATCTGAGGAGGTCCTCTTTGAGTCTTTGGATATTAGGAGGAGTAGGAGTAAGACATTCTCTCATTATGCATCTTCTTGCCGCTAGCATTGAAATGCCTAACCACTGCTTATCATGTCTATGTAATGTAGTGGGCATATCCCAATAATCAAACAGCAGTAGAAGAGCATTAGTTGGGATCTGTTGGCCTACCTCCCCCAATGTTTTTTAATGGATTTCTGTATTTTTTTTATTGTTCTTGAAGCTGCATTTAAAGACTCACTACCCACTGTTGAGTTCAGTACTATGTTCCGGTATTATGTTTGGGGTTTGCAAACTTGTCACCCAGTTTGCGGATATGTGCAGTGAAGTGAACTGTGCCCGGTTTGCTTATCACTAAATTTGACATATTAAATTTATTTATTACAATATGCTCTCTATGTGCAAACCAGAACACACACTTACCCATTGTTATTATGGTTTGCCACACAGTGTCCTTGGTGTCTTGTCGAGAAACATATATATTTAGATCTTTTTTATTCCCCTTTATTCTGATTTCTGCGAAGGGAATATTGCTAGACTGATAATTGGTCTGCAGCTGCAGAGTCTGTAAGATAAATAAAGACATTTAAATTCAGTACAATACTACAGTGTAGTTTCTGCTTATACTCACCTTCCTGTGTGAAGTGACAACCTCAATATGTCCGGGGATGCAAAGCATATGACTAACTCTCCTTTCTCCCATGTGACAGCACTGGTGCTTGATGCTTGACCACGCACCCAGCACTGCCATAGGGGGACCTCTGTCCTGCGTATGCTCAAATTCATGATCAGAGATTATCCTGTGAAATTGATATTTCCTTTAATATTCATAACTGCTGTTCCTTGATAAGACTAAGCACTCATTCTCATCACAATGCCAATGGCAATACACATATTGGTAATGCATAAAGAGAAGGGATTAAACATTCCCTGCGCTTTATGGTTTAAGCAATCAGGCACATTGAAGAATTCAAAGAAATATAAACTGTGAATGGTATGTGTCCGCCTTGGCATGTCCTAGCTTAAAGCCCATTTGCAAACAAACTTACCCCCACCTTGCTTTCTTCCCTCCTCCTCCCATCCATTCACAAATGTAAAAAAAAATAACACTTTCAACTTTTTTTTTCTTTCCTTCCTGACTCCTCTTCTGGGTGTAAAAACTCAGATACAGTGATGGTTCTTGACCCGTCCTAGTGACTTTGCCACACCACACCAGTTTTTTGGAGCCAGAAAATACCCCACCACTGGACAGTCAATGGGAAGTGTCCCAGGCAGTAATGGGCACACCTAAAGAAGGACCATCCTGCTCTGCAGTCCAGGAGAAAGAAGACTCAGCATGTATTGTGACCCCCAAATTAGGTGAGATTTGGGGGCTTTATAGGAGAACTATGGGGTAAGTGTTTTTCCCCATAGTTCTCCTTAGGGTAACGGGAGGACATAAACTAGCGTCCTCCCGTCACCCAAAGCTCAGTATACCGCCAGCTACAGCTCCCAGTATACTGATACCCCGCAGCCGGGACAGATCCTGACATTACTGTTGAGATCCACCCGGCTGCGTGAGTGACAGCTTGATCTGCCTATCCAGAGGCAGAGCCAGCTGTACCTGCCCCCTCCCCCGTCCGTTCCGCCAGTCAGCGCTGGAGGATCGGAGCGGGGAGGGGGAATCCCTGCAGGGAGCCGTGAGTGACAGTCAGCTCTCTCTGCAGGGATAGATCGAGAAGTGAGCGAGCGACGGTATGTGTTCGCTCACTTCCCGATCTACTGAGCCGACCTGTGACAGTCTCATTGTCACGGGTCGGCTAGAACTATGAGGATGAGTGATTTTCACTCACCTCATAGTTCTCCTTTAAGTATAGTTCGTTTATTTAATTTTTTTCTTAAATGCTCCAGATATCAGCTGGAGGGGGAGTAAGGGGCCATAGTTTATAAGGGGAGGGGGTCCTGGCTGGAGTGGAGCTTTAAAACCTTTAATAAAAAGTTTGCCGGTTATTGAACTATCAGAGCTTTTATTTTTGTTTTCAAGGTCATGGAAATGCAATGATGGAGCAGGGCGCAGATGCTGTTTCAAGTCAACAAACATACACTGAGTGGCCGGATTATTATATACACCGAGTGGCCGGATTGTTATATACACTGAGTGGCCGGATTGTTATATACACGGAGTGGACGGATTGTTATATACACCGAGTGGCCGGATTATTATATACACCGAGTGGCCAGATTATTATGACCACCTGACGTTTGTAGGCAAATTAGCTATAATTTGGCGCTGAAGTTGCTAGAGGGCCAGACCATTATAAATAGGGAAGCGGGTTGGTTACCACGACAGTAGAAGTGATTTGTTTCTGAAGATACGGGGAAACAACGCGATGTAACAGCCTTTGAACGCGGGATGATTGTTGGCGCTCGGAGCCATGGAGCGAGTATCAGCAAAACAGCAGAATTCGTTACATGTTCAAGAGCGGCTCATTGTTAAAGTGTTTAAAGACCGGACTGTCAGCCGAAAATCTGGGTCTGAACGTGCGAATTGTGGCCGTCAGCGACTAGTCAATGTTAGGGCAGAACGGGGGAGGGGCAAGACTGGTACAAGACAACAGGAGGGCAACAGCGCCGTGTCAGATTCCTCGCATCACCTTTCAACCTCTCGTGAAGTCACGAGGCGGCCCAACGAAGTACTTATGGGGTGCTCATAATAATCTGGCCACTCAGTGTATGTATCTGGCTTAGGAGAGTAGCTCAATTTGCACATTAGCAGCACTCCCTGCGTCACAAACAAAAAATAAATAAATAGGTGATATAGTTGGAGATCTAAACAGCTCTAACATTAGAAACTACAGATTTTTGTGTTAAGATCTTTAAATACAAGGACAGATTTCACTGTGATCATTTACATTTGCTCATTCCATTACCTCGGGATTGACAGACGCCTCCGGGCCTCCATGAACACAGTATTTAGTCTTGGTATACACAGTTTGGATGGTCTGGGGAGGTTTCTCTAGTCTATGAAATTCAAAGTCCCTTTTCCTTTTGTCCAAACCCTACAAAACAAACAAAGAGTTCAGAGCGTGGATAATAAAAAATAATAACCCAGTGGGAATATTGTATATGTACCGAATGTGATAAGAAAGGATTTGAAAACTGACTTAAGGTCCCCACACACCTTACGATAATCGTACGATAATCGTGGGAAATCCCGCAATCGTTCGATTATCATAAGGTGTGTGGAAGCCGTGCGACCTCTACTACTGTACGGTCGCATGACTTTGAACTTACGGACACGTTCGAAAACCCGCCGAGCATCGTACGACGTTCGGCGGGTTTGTGGCATGTCCGTACGATAACAGCCGTACGGGCCGGTGTGCACAAGTGCACACTACCCGTTCGGCATTGCGGTCATCGGAAACCCGCCCCTCAGGGGGCGTGGCTTTGCGATCATCGCAAGTACGATCTGCCTATGCAAGATGGGCAGATCGTACGTTTTTTTAAGTACCTTACAACCATCGCAAGACAAAAGTCTTGCGATGGTTGTAAGGTGTGTGCCCAGCCTTACTTGACTCTGGGCTTTCAATTTGGTCACCTAAGATAATAGGCCATCAATGGCACTGGTGTTTGTATCCTGTGTTTATGACATTGTTGGGCCTGCCCTTAACCCTTTCGCTGCCAAGCCCTCCGGAATGCTTTTAACCTCAGCTGGCCACATCCTTTTTGCAATTTTTCCCATTGATATAATTTCCAACTACTGCGTTGCTAGTGTTTGTAAAAGACCCCCCAAACCATATATTTTTTGGAAGCTCAGGCCCGGTAGAATAAAAATATGGTGCTACAAATTTTGTAGGCTCTGCGATAATTGTGCAAATGTTTATCAAATTGATATGAAACCGATGAAAATTACATTGATAAAAGCACTCAAATCAGTATCAGTGCACAAAAAATACTTTTCCAGCTAAATCTAAAAGATAAAACTGTACTGAGTTAATAAATAACCAATATTTGTAAATCTTAAATTGCGCCTTTTTGCGAAATGTGAAAAAAAATGAAGAAACGCAAAACTTCAAATAAGCGTCTTATGTTAAATATCGTTTGTGCGCTGTGCTGGTGTTTGCGTTGTGATAAAATTAGACACAGCATATCATAACACTTTGCCATGCGCTGCTACACAGTTGAAATGTTATTTTAAAAAGTAAAAAAAAGAAAAAAAAATCAAGCTCTGCTATGCATTCCAACAATGCACCGCAGCACATGTGCATAGCATAAACCACAATATGGTACACACTGTTGCACGTGTATAATATGTGTGTTTGTGGGGGGGGGGGTTGTTTATTTATTTATTTTAGGGCTGGTAATGATTAAAATTACACATACAGCACAGCAATGAAGTAATAAAATGAACTAGGATCACACTAATCCAGCACGTTATTAATCTCGCGTGCCCCATTCAATATGGCCGCCGCTTGAGTGGGGCAACTCAGAATAATAACGTGCTGGATTAGTGTGATCCTAGTTCATTTTATTACTTCATTGCTGTGCTGTATGTGTATAGGCCAATGCCAGGGATACCAACCTGAAATAAGCAATTTCAGGGAGGGAGCACCCCCCTGAAATCATGGCAGATCGCACAGGAAGCAATAGCTTCTTTGCTATCTGCAGGCTTTTTTTTTTTTAGTATTCTGCCAGTTGCAGTTGTCAGAATAAAAAAAAAAAGGCATAAGAATGCACAGCTAGATTCCTATTGGCTATTTCACTTTGCAATAGCCAATAGCAAATTAGCTATTGCACCCGCCCCCTACTGCTTTCAATCACCAGAAGAGGACCTGATAGAAAAAATTCAGGTCCCCCTCTGCTGATTGACAGCATCAGTGGGCGGGTGCATTAGCTAGTTTGCTATTGGCTATTGCAAAGTGCAATAGCCAATGGGAATCTAGCTATGCAATCGTATGCCTTTTTTTTTCTTTTCTGACTGACGGTCGGGCCGCGGCTCCCGATGTTAGAAAAGAAAAAAAAAAAAACGATCGCAGGAAAAGGTTTATCTGCTCAATTGAGCAGATTAAACCTTTCCGGTAAAAAGTGTTTCTCTCCCGGGCGGCCGGGAGAGTTAGGCTGTGTACTCACCGGCCCAAGCAGCTCCATCAGATAACGAAGGGAAGGGGGAGGAGTCCAGTGACATCACAGACATCGACGTCATCGGACTCCTCCCCCCTTCCCTTCGTTAGCCGACAGAGCCACTTGTGAAAGGGGGGAGGAGTCCGGTGACGTCGCGGACATCGACGGAAGACCCGGAAGCCGGCGGAGAGGTGAGTGTGAATCAAAAGAACTTTGATCGATCAAAATAATTTTGATCGATCAAAAAAATTAACGATTAATCGAGGGATTAATCGTTAATTTCCGCAGCCCTAATTTATTTATTTATGTTGGGGACTTCGGGGAAATATTAGAGGTCTAATCAGGCCCCTGACATTCCCCTTTTGAAATATAAAAAGAAATTGAGGACACAGAGTTTTCAATCTCTTTTTCTGCAGCCTTAGCACTGTATTAATGGAAAGCACTCAGTACAGAGGCTTCCCATTCATTCACAAACTGGTGATAGTAAAATATTTACTATCATCCAGTTATGAATGGATAGAATTCTCTGCATATGAGTGCATTTAGAAATGCATGAATGAATGATGTAAAGCACTTCCTGTTCATTCATAACTAGGGACACATAGCACTATGTGCATTTATTCAAAACTTATGTCAAATACACAAGCGCTTTCGGGACCACACAGGGTCCCTTCATTAGGCATAGCAGTGCCCACTGATATGCCTGATGAAGGGATCCTGTGTGGTCCCGAAAGCGCTTGTGTATTTGACATAAGTTTTGAATAAATTCACTTTTGACTATCCTTGGAGTCTGGTGTGCCGGTGACATCTCTATATTATCTGCAATTGGCGGCGCCATCTGCGGTCATTCCAAGCATCCTTCCCCATATTCTGGGCTGTCCGGTAAGGAGTGCAACAAACCTTTCTCTTCACATAGCACTATGTGTCCCCAGTTGTTTACAAACACTGGAGTGATCAGCTGATTACTTCAGTATTTGTTCTGCACACAAGGAATCGGTAAATATCACAGACATTTACCGATCCTCCGCTTCCATTCTGACCCGCTCAGTCATGCACAGATCACAGAGCCGCCGGCCATCCTGAATCTGACAGCCAGCGGCTCTGCTCTCTTCACCACTCAGCCACCAGAAATGACAGGACTAAAATGAGAATGTGCTTATAGCAGAAGGGTGAAAGGGTGACGTGGCCAGCTGCAAGCGGTTGGGTTCTGCTGTATGCCATACGTCGGTGGCGGGGAAAGGGTTAATTCCTAGCTAGTGATGAGCAAAATTGCAAACTTTAATCTGAACCCCACTGAAGTTAATTCGGGGGATGTGGAATCTTGGAAATTGGTTCTCGCCATTTTCAATAGGCTAGGGAATTGTCAAACCAAACTAGACACTGTCATGGGGGACATATACCAATGCAAAAAACTATTTTACAATTTTAAAAAATACTGTTCAGTGGGGAGACGGCCCTCTGTTCTATGCGACCTCAAGGGCGACACTAATCCTTTCAATGTTTGGGAGAAGCCTTGTGGTATTATGGAACAGTATGATTCTGAAAGAAAGCCATGAGCAACACGGCACGCTGGCATCACATAATTTGCATGTGCAATACATTTTTCTTACTTTTATTTTTTGCTGGATTTAATATAGCACCAGCAGCACCTCAATCTGATTCATTATTATAGCTATGGCTCTTCTCCCACCTGGAAGACCAAGGTAGACAAGCCCCATAGTCCAAGTCAATGGAGGTAATCTGTGAGTACTTGAGGAAAAGTATTGGTACTCGTACTCAGTCTGGAAAAAATAGTATCGGTGCATCCCTACCATTTACCATAATGTAATCTAAAAAAAAATTCACATTCCAAATGGATGCAACTTGCATGTACACGTATAGGAATTCAAAGACTCTTTAGCGCTGGTGGCAAAGGTCACATACAGTAGTTATATCTGTTTAAAAGGAAGTTTTGCAGCTAATTGCTCTTCTGCATTGTCACCCTGCTCCATGCTTTACTGGTGGAGGTCAGTGGCGTAACAATGGTCATATCGATACAGGCGGCCGCTATGGGGCCCGGGCACAGGGGGGCCCATCCAGGACACCCCCCTGACCCCGCCTGGGTCGCTATGGCTTCAAGCGCACCGCTTTTCAGATCACTGTCAGTGATCTGTGCAGCGCTGCGTTCTTCTCCACAGCCGCTGCTGAGTCAATGAGAGCCAGCAGCAGCGGTGGAGGAGGCTGGACCCGGGAAGGGAGGAGGAGGTGAGGCCCGGGGTCAGCATCAGAGAAGGAGGTGGTGCCGGCGATGGAGGAGGAGGCGGCCCCGGCAATGGAGGAGGGAGCGGGCCCGGCGTCGGAGGAGGGAAGACGGAGGAAGAAGAGGCGGACAGGTAAGGAGTGTGACCAGCCAACCTGAGGGTGACCCTGCAGAGCCCACCATAGAGAGTTTATGGTGGGCTCTGCAGGATCACCCTCAGGTGAGCTGTGGGGGATCTCAAGTGGGCTCTTCAAGGGGTGGAGGTTATACCTTATTTATGCTGAACAGCCGTTGCTGGAGTACATGTAGACAGGCAGTGACTGAAAGAGGCTGGAGCAGATTAGACACATGAAGACACAAGGAAGAATGAAGAAAAAGGCGAAAGTAGTGTTCTAAAAAAGGAAAACATTCCAGTTGTTTATGACGCATGGCACTTTGGCAAACTTGATGCAATTCAGTCTACTTTAAATAAGAAAAGTATGAATATCTATGTTACCTTTTCTGTCTGAAGTGAATCTGCTACAAAGTAGAGATTCATTCTATACTCTTTAGATTCCTGTTCTTCCTCACCAAGGATCTTGAAGTAGATCAATACAATTCCATGAATTGGGATCGGCCTTTTGATAAGCTGAAGCAGGGAACCCCATGGGGAAAATGTGGGGTTAAAAACGACCACTTGAAAAGGTTCAATCCTGTCGGGTGTTTTTAGGGACAGGTTTCCATGTGAGAAATGTGCACACTTAATATTTGGCTCCTCCCCATTTAATGCTGTCAGAGACAAAAATATAGTTCAAACTCAGAACATCAGCTTACAAGAAAATGGTTATCATTTTCAACTTTTACCCAGAAAATAAGGCCTTATTTCACCGCCATGGAGATGAAAGCAGAAACGTTCATTAACACTTACATTAGTAGTACAATTATTTTTCCTGTATGTAAATAGAACATTCACTGCATCAGGCATATAACTGACAACACGGGATCACTGGAGGATCTTGAACATCCATCATGCGATGGAAGGAGAGGATTCATTGGGAACCACAGCTCTTGGACAGTAAAGACTACAGTGCAGAGGAGCTTAGGAGGACAGCAGGTGTCAGCTCCATGCAGGTGGCAGGAGGAAGAAGTAATTAATTTTATATTTAAAATTGTTAAAATGATGTTCCTTTTAATGGACATTTGTATTTTTAGGAGCTTGTAACTTACCTCTTAAACATAAATTGTGTGGTAGATATATTATTACTACCTTAGTAGAGTCATCAACATTTATATTGAACAAGGGGCCAATAATTTCGTATCCGCCCAGCTGGATTTCGCTTAAATGATTACTCCAAGGTTCCAGATTATATTCAATCGTCACCGCACCATTTACTAGGAATGCTAATCCAGTCTCAGAACAGCAGAAATTTCCTCCAGATCTGATTTTCAGTCTGTAAAGTAAAAAGCCCATTGAGATATGACATTAGTTACAGGAACAAATCCAGCATTATACACGTCATACCTACATGCTAAAGGTTTTCAAAAGGAATTTCGCAATGCCTAAATGTTTTCTTTTTTATTTATTTATCATGAAACTTGGATTTGGTTTAATACTGCAGATGGAAGTTGGAATATATTTTGAAAAAGCGATTGTTTCTGGGAATCTTGTAAGTGTTTTTAAAAGTTTTTTAAATAAAAACCTGTTTTGGCATATTACAATATGTGTTTATTATCCTCTCTGGGGAACGGATGCGTTTTGTAAACGGCCACACCTAAACGTGAAGTTCTTATGTGAAAGAGCACAAAGTCGAGGAAGAAGTTCCTACTGCGAGTGGAGGAGCAAATGTCAGAAGCACCTCAGAGTTCCCACCACAAAAAGAAGTCCCTATTCAGCTTACAGACCTCAGATACAGTGCAACAGAGAGACAAAGGATGTCCTTCCTTCTGGTCTTCTCCCCATCTGTGTCAAATGACACGTCAGAGCCAAGGAGGAATCAAGGAGGGCCTCACTCAGCCCTGAGCTGCACCTTTGTGGTCTGCTGTGAGCTATGGAGAACTAAGAGGGCACCCAAGAGGAGATGCCGGGCCCATGCCCCACACTAGCAATGCCCCTGCTCAGAACACATTTATAGCATCAGTACATGGCCATTGTTTGTGTCAGAACTGCTTTTTTACTCATAAAAGTTATTGGGAATGCAAAAGCAGTTTGATGCAGCTAAGAAGCAAGTCAAAAGCATCTTCCAAGGATCTCAGGTTGAACTCAGAAGCATCTTCAGCTGATCTCAAATGCAAGCTGGAAGAACCTGACAGAGCGCTGCATTTTCCCTGTCCAAACAAACTCTAGAAGGTTCTACATAATCAAACTTACCTGAATGTGTTCTCTGTCTTTTCTGGATCAACTAAAGAAACATATTTCTGGGCCTAAGAAAGATGAAAGACATGACGATACTTTTACACATCTGGTAATAATGCAACACTCAAGTTTTACAAGAAAATCCGAGAGCAGTTTATACGTTGACTTATTATATGTATATGTATGTGACACAAAGTCCACCTAATGTAGAGGTAATATCAGGTAATCCTCATCAGGCTGAATCATCTGGCTGAATGTTTCGTCTTCATTGAAAACAGCCATTGAACATTCATAGTGCTGGAGGAAAAGGTAAGTAAATCCACAGATGCAGTGGTGTAGCAAGGAAACAAGGCGTCCCGGGGCAAGTCTTTCGTTAGCGCCCCCTACAAACCAAATCATAACTCAATGCTCTGGAGTGCCAGGGCTCGGTTGCAGCTGCGACTGCGGCGACCCTGGTAGTTCTGCCACTGACGCCAAGCTGTAGAGGGTCTTCAAATCTCAGCAATAGATTATACAGCAATGCAGAATCCTGCCAGCTATAGAGGACTACAAATGTCAGCAATATATTACACAGCAATGCTGATACAGAGGTCTGAACAGAGATGGTACTGCATGTTACGGCCCCATTCACATCTATATTTTAAATACATTTAGGAAATCCTGCAACTAGAACTTGCTATTTCCTGCAGCAGGAATCCCTGGCCTGCCATTTACAAGCAGCAGCTGTCACCCATTCAAGTTAATAATTGCGCTGGCACTCTGCATGTAATGGAATGTGATATGATTACATGCGGTTAGGAATCAATCACTATCCCTGGATGATGCATCCAGGGATAGTGATTGATTCCTAACCGCATGTAATCATATCACATTCCATTACATGCAGAGTGCCAGCGCAATTATTAACTTGAATGGGTGATCGTGCGTCCAAGAATAGTGCGTCCAAGAATAGTGGATGAGTGCCAGCATTCTGCTGCTTTCATATGCAGTCGCTGTCACTCGATCATTAACTTGAATGGGTGACAGCTGCTGCATGTAACAGCAGATTAGGGCTTTTTCTGACACAGGAATCCCTAATATATATATCTAACTATATATTTTATATAATGTTTTGTTTTTTTACATGGCCCATATCTTACACTACCCCCCCTCATAGCTGCAACACATTGTAGTCATACTAAGCCCCTACATTACACTGCACCCCCCTCATAGCCACCACATCACACTGCACCCCCTTCAAAGCCTCCACATTACACTGCACTCCCATCATAGCACTGTGCTGGGAATTTATTTCTGCACATACCAAACTCCAAGGCTGGGGGTATACTGTTATATGGTGACACTGACCTTTCTTCTGTGGCTGTGTTATTGGTACAAATGGAAGGCAGCAGATGCTGTTTGGTGTTCTCTGCTCAGTCTATGGACATGCGGCTCTCTAATTAGGCCGCTTGCTCCTCACTAGGGCCCCATGAGGCCTAATATGCCTGAATAGACGGTCACTTCTAGCTGATTGTGGCTGGTGCGGACTGCAACCGGGCATACCGAGGTGATCCGGGTTGGCCAAGCCTATTTTCAGGGGCAGGCTTGGAGCCCCTAGGTTCATCCGGCACTAAATAGGGCTCTGCTGAAGCCGGGATTGCTGTGCTGCAAGATGTGATGCATCTGAAGAGGCTAGTGGCGCCACCTTCAGACCGGTGCCTGGAGGCAAGTGCCCCCCTTCACTACGCCACTGGAATTGTGGTTTAGAGTTACTTTGATTGATAAAAGACGCTTAGACAATTTAAGATTGCTGTTCATAAAAATCATCAACCGATCTGAACCATGCCTCTCAAAAAGAAGCTCTCTGAAGACATACTATCGAGAGTAGTTTCTCTGTATAAGGCTGGAAAGGGATACAAAACAATCCCAAAGTGTTTCGGCAACCGTCAGTTGACATTTAGACAAATTGTCTATAAATGGAGACAGTTTAGTACTGTGGCTACTCTTACTAGAAGTGGGCACCCAGCCAAGATGGTTTCTAAGGCAAAATGCAGAATCATCAATGAGATAAAGAAGAACCAACAAGTAATAACTAAAGGCTTGCTGGAACTAGCAAACACCCCTGTTCATGAGTCTACCATAGGTAAGTCTTTGAAGGCAGGATGTCTATGGCTCACCATGGAGGAAGCCACGGCTCTCCCCCCCAAAAAAAAAATTGCTGCACACCTAAAGTTTTGCCAACTGCAAAGCTACTGGGAAAATGTTTTGTGGACTGATGAAACAAACGTTGAATTGTTCAGGAAGAATACTCAGTACTATGTATAGCGCAAAAAGGGCACAGCTTACCAACATTAAACATCATCCCAATGGTGAAGTATGGTGGAGGGAACATGATGATTTGGGCTTGCTTTGCTACCTCAGGGCCTGGACCACTTGCCATCATTGAGGGTAAAATTAAGTTTACCAAATATCCTGACACATATTATCAGGGTGGCTGTCCGTAGCTTAGTAGAAGTTGGGTTATGCAGCAGGGCAATGACCCTAGGAATCAAAATACATCCACCACAAACTGGCTTTGGAAAAACAAAATGTGCCTTTCGGAGTGGCCCAATCAGAGCCCAGACCTTAACCCCACAGAGAATATGGAAAGTTATATGGACAATGTACCAAAATACAGCGCTCAAGGGAAACAGGCGGGGGGGGGGGGGTTTGGGGGGGGGGGGGGGAAGGGGTATCCGACCGATGGATGGATCCAACAGAGAAAACAAGGAGGGAAGCGCTACAAACTAAGTGAGAGGGCGTGTTACGGAGCCAGGGAGGAGGGAATGGGAAAAGGTTGGGAGGAGCAGTCTTAATTTCTGTGGCCGAGTGATATGTTCGGCGGTCGATCCAATTTGTTCAGATGATCCCCAGGGAACATGAATATAAATTGCGACGGTGAGGATACGGTGTGAAATAAATCAAAGAAAAAAATCAAAGAAAAAAATGTAGAAACTTACTCTTGAGTAAGTTTCTACATTTTTTTCTTTGAGTTCAAAAAAATCAAAGAAAAAAATGTAGAAACTTACTCTTGAGTAAGTTTCTACATTTTTTTCTTTGATTTTTTTCTTTGATTTATTTCACACCGTATCCTCACCTTCGCAATTTATATTCATGTTCCCTGGGGATCATCTGAACAAATTGGATCGACCGCCGAACATATCACTCGGCCACAGAAATTAAGACTGCTCCTCCCAACCTTTTCCCATTCCCTCCTCCCTGGCTCCGTAACACGCCCTCTCACTTAGTTTGTAGCGCTTCCCTCCTTGTTTTCTCTAACCCCACAGAGATGCCATTAATGACTTCTAGAGAGCTGTTCACACCAGACATCCTACAAATGTGTCTGAGCTGCAGCAGTTTTGTAAAGAGGAATGGCCAAAAATGTCTCCTGAACATTATGCAGATCTGATCCAGAGCTAACAAAAGCACTTGCTTGAAGTCAGTGCTGCCAAAGGAGGTTTGACCAGCTATTAACTCCAAGAGTTCACTTACTTTCTCCTCCAGCTCTGTGAATGTTCAATGGGCGTGTTCAATAAAGATACGAGAAATTAGAATTGTTTGTATGTCATCAGCTTCAGCAAATTGAGTTTGTCTATTGAGGTGACTTAGATGAAGATCAGATCAAATTTTATGGCAAATTACTGCAGAAAACCAGTTAATTCCAATAGATTCACATACTTTTCCTTACCACTGTATTTAGTTTTTTTTTTTTTTTTTAAATCTCCAGTAGCAGTTTTCTGGCTATCCAACACCAAAAGAGCTGCAATTTTTTATTGCATGAAACAATATGAGGGGAAAGGGTGGGAAGTGCCCCAGGAAAGAGAAGTTACAGTTCATTAATGATTTCTCTGTCCAGTCCATGGTAAGTTTCCTATCTGCCTTTTCTCTCT
>NW_017309021.1:23029-35004 GCF_000935625.1 Nanorana parkeri
ACAGTTCTCCTACTACATGAATTCCTGGTGGCCAAAAGCCCAAAGCAGAATTTGGACAGAACTAGAAAGGAAAAATGTATTTTTATACTACCTTCCCACAAAGTCTGCACTCATGATGCCGGAATGAAACGGCTTCTGTATTCTGTTCAGCTTTAAAAAAAATAATAAAATAATTAATCATATTCTTGTGAAGTAAAAGTACACATCTAGCAGCATGTAATATAATCCTTACTTATACTGATTAAAGCATATTCATAGTGCACACATTGCAGCCTTGGTGCTCTGTTTAACTTGAAATATTGTTAATGCATCTTCTACATTTTAAAATTCTTGCTGTAATGTATTTTCATTATTGTTTTACCAATAAAGATTTCTAGAGACGTCACCGGTCTCTAGTGAATGGATAGGCTGCATTCTCAGTGATGTCACTGGTCTCTAGTGAAGGGATAGGCTGCATTCTCAGTGATGTCACTGGTCTCTAGTGAAGGGATAGGCTGCATTCTCAGTGATGTCACCGGTCTCTAGTGAATGGATAGGTTGCATTCTCAGTGATGTTACTGGGCTGTTGTGCTTGAATCGCATATCTCCCTCTCCGCAGTGCACGGAAAGTTAGCATTGTAGGTAGAAACAGACATGTTCTAATGTAAGAATTATATACTTTGCAGCTGCCTTCTGCACATAACATTCAGCTTCTTAATGGTAATTTAAACATCTATTGAGCTGAGTAAATTATCACATTGCAATTTAAGATGTACAATACACTTACCCAAAGAGAGTGAACTCATGTCTTGTGTGTAATCAGGTGATGAATCTGAAACAACAGAGAATTATAAAAGATTAGACGTCTGATAAAATGTCTAGTAGCGCGGTCATATTACACAGGACATATCTTTATGGGATGAATCAGCCAGTAAATATTGAATTAAACATGTACAATACACTCACCTGAAGGGTGCGAGCTGGAGGTGGTCAGAGCGGGTGGAAATGATACAGCTAAAACAA
Source organism: Nanorana parkeri (assembly GCF_000935625.1). Classification (NCBI taxonomy): domain Eukaryota; kingdom Metazoa; phylum Chordata; class Amphibia; order Anura; family Dicroglossidae; genus Nanorana; species Nanorana parkeri. The sequence goes on from NW_017309021.1 coordinate 24,032, forward strand.
CATAAAGATTTTTGAAAATATGAATCTAATCTTTCAGATGAAATGAATGTATTTCTGGCATTCTAGAGTCATCGGGTGGTACAAACACTCTAGACTTTCTTTGATTTATTTATTTCTCTAAAGTCTCATAGAAACCAGGTTACATATTTCAGTTAACCCAAAATCTTACTCCTTAATTACTTTACCCAAAAATTCCATGGGGTATATTTGTAAATCTGTGACTGTGAAACCAACCAAAGGTTCACTGCCGGTGAATCTTACTGCTGCATGTTTTTTTTAAATGGCAGTCATTTTTTTTCCACCAGTGAATGTCTGGTTAAAATGACAGTCACTGCTTTATAAATAGACCCCCATATGTTGAACAAGGATGTAAATAATGAAGGTAGGATGTCATTGTGTTATTGATATTTGTTGTATTTTTTCTTTTCTTTAGGGACTTTGCAGATTCGTAAAAAATCTACAATAGCCACATAGTATGGTCTTTAATTTAGATTGTACTAATAGTAGCCTGAAGTAGATCCTTTGTATCCGCTGTGCACCAACATTTTGCATTCATGAGCCTTGCTGATTTGCACTTTGTGAGGCTTCATTTATTTCTATGCATCCATATAAGAATTACCCTTGCCTTCCCCCTCGGGTGTTTCTTTGCTCAGATCTGGCTTTGATGTTGTTTTTTTATGTTATGTCGGAGGTGCTGATCAAGTTTTAAAGACATTTATAGTTTTTAATAGTCGAGTGTAAATTTCTCTCCCACTACTCAGATCTATTGAACACTTACAGCTGAATGAGTATGAGGAGGGGCACATCCCCTCCTCTGCCTGCCGCCATATAGCCACTCTTTTCAAAACAAAAATTTTGGTCACTTTATTCCTTGACAAAATGGCGGCTTAAACAGACATGCCTGCTGTAGCACAGTAATTTTAGACAGGACATATCTTTTTTCAAATAGTGGAAGTGGATTGCTAGCTGGTGTCCTGCTGGGTAGATCAGTAGGTTATTATTCAGTTGTGCCCGTCTCCCTTCTACAGGAGGAGGAAGAGCTCAGGGAACCGGATCGGTAAATTGGTGTAACACTGCGGGTGGGTACCTGTCATGGGGGGGGGGGATATAGTCTGTTTCCTCATTCTCTTTACTATAACTATGGGATGAAGCAGTCAGTAAATCTGGAATTAGATATGTACAATACACTCACCTGAAGGGTGCGAGCTGGAGGTGGTCAGAGGGGGTGGAAATAATAGACCTAAAACAACACAAAGATTTTTGAAAATATGAATCTAAATTTCTACATTTTCAGATGAAATGAATGTATTTCTGACATTCTAGAATTATCTAGTGGTACAAACACTCTAGACTTTCTTTGATTTAATTATTTTAATAAAACGCCATGTTACCTTTTCAGATAACCCAAAACCTTTTTCCTTAATCATTTAACCCTAGAACTCCATGGGGTATACTTAAAAATAAGGAAATCTGACATTCGCCCAACATTTACTGCAAGTGAACCTTTCGGTGCATGCTTTTTAAATTGTAGTAGTGATTTTTTTCCCCATGATGTTTGGTGAAAGTCACATTCACTGCTTTGAAAATAGACCCCAATGTGTTAAACTTGATGTAAATTATTATTATTATTATTATTATACAGGACTTATATAGCGCCAACAGATTGCACAGCGCTCTACAATATAAAGAAGACATTGCAATCACAATACAATTCAAGACAAGATGGTAAGGAGGGCCCTGCCCCTGAGAGCTTACAATCTAAAAGGAAGGGTCCAGTGATACATGAGGAGGTAGCTGTGTGGGATGAATTGTTTGAGAACGTGATGGTTGGGTGGTTAGGTTGAGGTGGGATAGGCTTCCCTGAAGAGATGAGTATTAAGGGATCGCCTAAAGGCAGTCAAAGTAAATAATGAAGGAAGTCATTTTGATTATTTTATCTTGTCTTTAAGGAATTTGCTGATTTTTGTTTTAGTTTTTTTTTTTATTAGCTGGTGGCATGAAAAATCTACTATAGTCACATAATTTGTTCTTTTCATTATTTTCTACTAATGGTAGTCTCATTTAGAATTTTTATATCTGCTGTGGTGTAGCACATCGATATTTTGTGGATTATGCAAACTTCCGTTCAGCAATACACTGTGTGAATTAACGTGGCATTCCCACCACTGGATGGAGCACACAAGGCAAGGAAATTCCAATATTACTCGGCTCCATCTAGTGGTGGGAATGGCACAGCTATACTCTTGGCGGAACCTTTAAACGTCACCCTATTCAGGTCTGCTGATGTATTTTGCATGTATGAGCATTGCCGATCTGCACTTTGCGATGCTTCGTTTATTTTTATGTATCCATAGAAGAATTGCCCTTACCCTTCCTCTCAGGTGTTTCTTTGGTCAGACGGGGTTTTAATCGGCGGAAAACTGGAAGAAAGAGATATTCAGGTTAAAGATATTTACATCTGTTATGGACATCGCTTTAACCCCCTCCTGACCAATGATGGGATTATTCCATCACGATCATTCAGTTTGTTACCAACCGGTAACAGGATGATCCCGTTATACAGTGCAACGAGCACTGGTCCGTGAAGGGACTAGCGCTTATTGAGTAACTGATTCCAATGGGTCCTTTGGGGTCCAAGGCAAACCCTCAGCAGCAGATTTGGTGGTCACAGATCACTGTGATCGCAGAGCTGTGACAGTTAAGCTGGCCATACACCTTACAACCATCGTGCGACTTTCGTTGTGCGATGGTTGTAAGGTCTTTAAATTCCGTACGACCTGCCCATGTTGGACAGGCAGATCGTACTTGCGATCATCGCAAGCCTTCCCCACTTAGGGGACTGGAAGAGAAATGTTCACACATAATCTCAAAGCCATCAATCAGCAGAATTAAGTTTTTGTGAATACATATTATACTCTCCATGTGATATATCTCTCATACAATGAGAACGAGTATGTGTGTACCTTGTGTCCTCTCATCAGAGTTAGATGTGTACAATGTTATTATCTGTATCATTCTATCAGATGCAGATATAACATATGGAGGGAAATCCTTCAACACTTCATTCAAATTAAAACTTTTAGAAACAATTTAATAACATAAATCTGTCTCTGCTATTGGATGAAATATATTCACTTTCATTTTTAATTGCCAACATGAAACTAATATTTAATTAATAGATGACTTACATAAAGGTGACAAACCTGTATTACAGGAGAAAAAGATGGTATGATGGTCACTTTTGGCCATATAGTGTATCTACCTGCTGCTATAAAACCCACTCCTTTAATTACACTTAAACTTACAAGGGATGTAGGATTGCTCCAAGGCTCCTAATTCCTCATAGTTGTGTCTCCTCAGTGCGTCATACACTTTGTCCTTGTCGGTGTAGCTCCAGTTTTGAATCGTATCACAGAGCGATCTCATCTTTTCCTCTGAGGATGGCTCCTCCCATAACCTAGTGTATTGTTGTTTTGTCAGCAAGCGCTGATCCAACAGATCATACAGAACTGGGTCTATATTTTTTATTTTTTCTATGAGTTCCTTCTGGTTTTTGTCCAAAAAGGGATTTCTGCCTGAAAAATGTTAAAGAGAAAATTTGTGATAATAAAGATATTTTTTGGAAACAACAAATGTTTATGGTGGACAGTTGTAGTTTTTTTTAACCTGCAAGTATATTGCAATTTTGAAAGAAGGAAATCCAAATAAATATGAACATAATGAATATTATCTGTTGAAAATAAATCAAAGCAACTGGACTTGCTGTATTTTTCCTGAAGACATTTCACTGGTCACATGATGAGGTTTCTCCATTAGGTTTCTTTGTTTTATGGCTCCTGGGAATGATTTAAAGTACACTGACCACCCTGTTAATAACTATAGAAATTAGAAAGGTCATTAACCCTCCTGGCGGTATTCCCGAGTGTGGCTCGGGGTTAACTTTCAGTACCAGGAGCGGTAACCCCGAGCCAGACTTGGGAATGCACAGAAAAGTGACACTTACCTTGTCCCTGCGAGCCCACGGCTTCCTCTGCTGTAAGCGGCCGGCCGATGCTGGCATCTGAGTTTTAGTTTAGTTTTCGGGTGTCACAGCGGGGGGCGGAGCCGGCGGGAAATTCAAAAGTGAAAAATGACATTTACACAGAATACAATGTAATCTGCTATAATTACACTTATGTATCAAACCATTTCACTTCAGTTTTGTCCCTAGAGCTTTGTCCGGTGCCCTGCCTGCACTCTTGCTGTTCTTTCTGCCTGGAAACTTGTGAACGTCCATGGCATCCAAAAAGCGTCCCTTTAGGTCAAAAGCAGTTTTAGACCAGCTAGAAAACAGCGATAGTGATTCAGAATCACTTTCAGTGTCTGATAACGAATTTCCCAACGGATCGCTATCGCTCAATTCTGCAAGTTATTCTAATTCACTATCGCTGTTTTCTACCTGGTCTAAAACCGCTTTTGACCTAAAACAGCGACGATTCTGCGTCCGAGCTCAGTGATGCACGAACTTGGTACTCTATTGACTGTGGTACGGATCAGGCAGCGCCCCCAGAATTCCCATTTACTAAAACATTTCGTAAACACTATTTCTCTAATCCCAAGGGTTTTACCGTGTGTTGGAATTCTGTTGATAATCACTCCTGCCATCTTATTGTCCCTTTGCCACAGGCTGCCTTCTTCTTCTTAGAACTGCTTATGTCAGCACAAAGCTTCACATCATTTTATACAAAAGCGATGTATATAATTCAACATTTATCTTGAAGTGTTCTCATCTCAAAAATATATATCAGCAAATTGTATCAAAGAGACTTTAAAAGGTAGATAATACTCTGCTCCTGACCTTTTATCTACCATTATGATTACATCCACCATCAGGATATCACTCCCTCCAAAGTGACTCTTCATAAGGTAGAAATTTTAATTTCTCCAACCTTATTATAAACATTTCCTGAAAACAATGTGAGGTTGCAAAGTGCTGACTTCCTTCAGAAATACTAGTTGCCTGACTGTTATGATGGCCCTCCGTCTTCAATACTGTAAACAAGCCCGTGGATCAGGAAAATCGGAAAAAATCAAATATTCTCATTTTTATACTTGTTATGTGTCTTTGGAGTTGATTTAACAAAGCAAATTACTTGTTTACTTTTCAACAGTAGAAAGCAGGAATCACCAGCACTCAATAAATAGTATTCAACTAATAAACGTCCATTTATTCGGACAAATCGTCACAAATGAAAAACCTCTCTGTTTGCCTGAGGACAGGACCGCATGGTCTCGAAACATCGCTAAGGAGATGTGTGTTATCTCAGTCAATAAACAGCATTGACTTTAATATCATGGAGTGCGAGTGACTATTTTCATCTATCTACATTTTACGGAGGCATCCGTTGTCACTACCGCACCCACCCAGTTGTATTTGGGTTTTTGTCCGGTCAGGAGTGCGATGGGACAGGAGGATTAAGTTACAAATGAAAAACCAACGTTTCGGGGCCGCACAGGGTCCCTTCATCAGGGTGATAATGTGACAAGTGAATACACAATAAAAGACCACATACAGTATATACCCCTTGAGGGATAACCAAATGAGATTCCCTTGTTTGTTACTTGAATACTATTTATTGAGTGCTGGTGATTCCTGCTTTCTACTGTTGATGTGCACGACGCCATCCATGATTATCACTGCGAGCACTATCATTGCAATTTGGGCCAGGAACGCTGTAAGGACCTTCCATTTTCTATGTTTACTTTTCAAGGGAATTTGCACTTTGTAGGAGTGATTTCCCTTTGCTTATAGAATGTGGTGAAATTACACTCGGCAAAGAATACCCAATCAATGCAAGAAAAAAACAAAAATCAAATATTCTCATTTTTATACTTGTTATGTGTCTTTGGAGTTGATTTAACAAAGCAAATTACTTGTTTACTTTTCAACAGTAGAAAGCAGGAATCACCAGCACTCAATAAATAGTATTCAACTAATAAACGTCCATTTATTCGGACAAATCGTCACAAATGAAAAACCTCTCTGTTTGCCTGAGGACAGGACCGCATGGTCTCGAAACATCGCTAAGGAGATGTGTGTTATCTCAGTCAATAAACAGCATTGACTTTAATATCATGGAGTGCGAGTGACTATTTTCATCTATCTACATTTTACGGAGGCATCCGTTGTCACTACCGCACCCACCCAGTTGTATTTGGGTTTTTGTCCGGTCAGGAGTGCGATGGGACAGGAGGATTAAGTTACAAATGAAAAACCAACGTTTCGGGGCCGCACAGGGTCCCTTCATCAGGGTGATAATGTGACAAGTGAATACACAATAAAAGACCACATACAGTATATACCCCTTGAGGGATAACCAAATGAGATTCCCTTGTTTGTTACTTGAATACTATTTATTGAGTGCTGGTGATTCCTGCTTTCTACTGTTGATGTGCACGACGCCATCCATGATTATCACTGCGAGCACTATCATTGCAATTTGGGCCAGGAACGCTGTAAGGACCTTCCATTTTCTATGTTTACTTTTCAAGGGAATTTGCACTTTGTAGGAGTGATTTCCCTTTGCTTATAGAATGTGGTGAAATTACACTCGGCAAAGAATACCCAATCAATGCAAGAAAAAAACAAACTGTATTTTTGCTTGCACGTGATTGGCTGATTGGTTAGCAGAGTTTTGCCTCATTCACTAAATGAAGGGGAAACTTACCCTGCAAAGTACACATTCCCTTGCCAAGTGAACAGCCATTTTGCCTTTAGTAAATCAGCTCCAGTGAATCAAGTTTGGAAGTCGGTAGGTCAACATGATAGCCAGACAAACAGCACATGCAGAATGTGAAGTCAATGATAGTTCCATGTTTCTGTATGGAAACACTTTTTTTTAATACTATAAGCAAAATATATGTTCAGTATTCCTTTTCAAAAAGATGGAGAGTTCATTGTTCCAGTAGTGAGTGAAATCAAGCAGGTGGTGGGAACTTCATGAGCGGAGTATTTTTCATCCTCAGGGACTGAATCATGTTGGAGGGTCTGATCTATATTGAATCTCAAAAACTTTAAAAAAGTACAACTTCAGTCTGACGCTCCAACTTTTTGTCTCTTCCACCCCCCGCCAGACTTACCAGATTTTCTTGCGGGTAGACGCAGACTCTGATACACTGCAGCCTTAGGTTCTGGAGATGCAGCTACAATTACATCAGAGAGATAATACATGGTATTGAATTAGAATATGCGAGTTTAAATACCATTAATGCACAACACACATTACATAGATTATATATTGGTATTACAACCCAGAAACTGACTTCCACATTGTCATATACTGTATGTTAAAAATAGATGCTGATATTGGTGTATTCAGTTTTGAATGAGAATACGAATAATATGGAAGCTGAAGTTTTTGACCTCCTTCTGAAAATGTTGGTTCCCTGGCTACCTGCAGCTGCTGTGGCATACACGCTTTCTGAACTCCAAACCTGTAACAAGTATAGAAAAAGGGGGCTGATTTACGAAAGGCAAATACTTTGCAAGGGAGGTTTGATTGGATGATGGGAGTGAGCAGAGCTTCACCTCATTCATTAAACTAAGGAGAAACTTCCTCTGTAAAGTGCAAATTCCTTTGCAAGGTGAACATCAGATTTAGCCTTTAGTAAATCAACCCCAAGAAATTCCGACTTCACTCAGGCTTTCATTTGCTGCATAATTGTCCTGGGTTAGTGATGCAGATGTACTAAAAGTGACTCTGTGGCTTTAATAAAACACTCATTACAGTGAATCTAAGCTCAAGAACAAATATGTCATAGTGCAGCATACCAGTCCTTAGATGTGGTAGCTGCATTTATTATCTCCTGGTAATCCTGCTAATAACACAATGTATGTCCTAGGATGACAACAGTTCCCATATTATATCAATGGAGGAGCAGCGCTGACACCCTAGGACAAGGATGTGTTAGAGCTACATAACACCTCCCCTTCTTCTCATCTCCAAAACATAGTTAAAGCATTCTGCAGTTTTAGCTCAATTTCTGATAACATTGGTTTGTTTTCCCCATATCCCTCCCAGTACTACCAACTATCACACCATACTTTCATGTAGGTGTCCCCAGTGCAGTCCCCTAACATGTTGCATACCATTTAAGATTGTTGGATTTCCTTAGGGGGGTTACAAAAAAGTGGTCCCCCAATCCAATGCATCAGTGCTTGATGTGGCTGAGCGCTGGCCTCCTCAGAACTCCCAGAGCTTAGAAGGGGGTGCTGGCATACAGAAGGCATAATGTGGTCAGAAGTATTTTGAAATCCATCTAAATGATTTTAGCCACACCAACTGTTAACATAAAATAGATAATACTCTGCTCCCGACCTTCTATTGACCACTATGATTACATCCACCTCCGGGATATCACATCTTCAACATGACTGTTCATAAAGAAGATAATACTCTGCTTCTGACCTTCTATCTACCACTATGAATACATCCACCACCGGGATATCACACCTCCAACATGACTGTTCATGGGTAGATAATACTCTGCTCCCGACCTTCTATCTACCACTATGATTACATCCACCTCCGGGATATCACACCTCCAACATGACTGGTCATAAAGAAGATAATACTCTGCTTCTGACCTTCTATCGACCACTATGATTACATCCACCACCGGGATATCACACCTCCAACATGACTGTTCATGGGTAGATAATACTCTGCTCCCGACCTTCTATCTACCACTATGATTACATCCACCTCCGGGATATCACATCTTCAACATGACTGTTCATAAAGAAGATAATACTCTGCTTCTGATCTTTTATCTACCACTATGATTACATCCACCACCGGGATATCACACCTCCAACATGACTGGTCATAAAGAAGATAATACTCTGCTTCTGATCTTTTATCTACCACTATGATTACATCCACCACCGGGATATCACACCTCCAACATGACTGGTCATAAAGAAGATAATACTCTGCTTCTGATCTTTTATCTACCACTATGATTACATCCACCACCGGGATATCACACCTCCAACATGACTGGTCATAAAGAAGATAATACTCTGCTTCTGATCTTTTATCTACCACTATGATTACATCCACCACCGGGATATCACACCTCCAACATGACTGGTCATAAAGAAGATAATACTCTGCTTCTGATCTTTTATCTACCACTATGATTACATCCACCACCGGGATATCACACCTCCAACATGACTGGTCATAAAGAAGATAATACTCTGCTTCTGATCTTTTATCTACCACTATGATTACATCCACCACCGGGATATCACACCTCCAACATGACTGGTCATAAAGAAGATAATACTCTGCTTCTGATCTTTTATCTACCACTATGATTACATCCACCACCGGGATATCACACCTCCAACATGACTGGTCATAAAGAAGATAATACTCTGCTTCTGATCTTTTATCTACCACTATGATTACATCCACCACCGGGATATCACACCTCCAACATGACTGGTCATAAAGAAGATAATACTCTGCTTCTGATCTTTTATCTACCACTATGATTACATCCACCACCGGGATATCACACCTCCAACATGACTGGTCATAAAGAAGATAATACTCTGCTTCTGATCTTTTATCTACCACTATGATTACATCCACCACCGGGATATCACACCTCCAACATGACTGGTCATAAAGAAGATAATACTCTGCTTCTGATCTTTTATCTACCACTATGATTACATCCACCACCGGGATATCACACCTCCAACATGACTGGTCATAAAGAAGATAATACTCTGCTTCTGATCTTTTATCTACCACTATGATTACATCCACCACCGGGATATCACACCTCCAACATGACTGGTCATAAAGAAGATAATACTCTGCTTCTGATCTTTTATCTACCACTATGATTACATCCACCACCGGGATATCACACCTCCAACATGACTGGTCATAAAGAAGATAATACTCTGCTTCTGATCTTTTATCTACCACTATGATTACATCCACCACCGGGATATCACACCTCCAACATGACTGTTCATAAAGAAGATAATACTCTGCTTCTGATCTTTTATCTACCACTATGATTACATCCACCACCGGGATATCACTCCCTCTGAAGTGACCCTCCATAAAGGTGGAAACCTGATATTCTCCTATCCTAAAATAAACATTTCCCAAAAAGATATGTGATGTTGCAAAGTGCTGACTTCCTTCAGAAATGTTAGTTGCCTGACTGTTATGATGGCCCTCTGGCTTCAATACTGTAACAAGCCTGTGCATCAGAAAAGTCAGAAAAAGTCAAACATCCTCATTCTCATACTTGTTATTTGTCTGTGGTGTTGATTTAACAAAGTCAAATTGCCTGTTTACTTAAGAGAATTTGCACTTTGTAGGAGGAGTTTCCCTTTGCTTAGAGAATGTGGTGAAATTACACTTGGAAAAGAATACCCAATCAATGCAAGAACATTTTTTTTTTTTAAAGTGTATTTTTTCTTGCACGTGATTGGTTGATTGGTTAGCAGAGTTTCGCCTCATTCACTAAACGAAGGGGAAACTTACCCTGCAAAGTAGAAATTCCTTTGTCAAGTAATCAGCTGATTTGCCTTTACTAAATCACCTACAGTAACTCAAGCTTGGAAGCCGGTCGGTCAACATGAGCGCCAGACAAACAGCACATGCAGAATGGGAAGTCAATAGTAGTTCTGTATTTTTCTATGGAAACACTTTAAAAAGAAAAAAATCCAATATATTTTCAGTATTCCTTTTTAAAAAGATGGAGAGTTAATTGTTCCAGTAGTGAGTGAAATCAAGCAGGTGGTGGGAACTTAATGAGCGGAGTATTTTTTATCCTCAGGGACTGAATCATGTTGGAGGGTCTGACTTATATTGAATTTCAAAAACATTGAAAAAGTACAACTTCAGTCTGACGCTCCAACTTTTTGTCTCTTCCACCCCCCACCCCCCCCCGCTCAC
>NW_017309021.1:35071-43984 GCF_000935625.1 Nanorana parkeri
CCCCCAGACTTACCAGATTGTCTTGCAGGTAGACGCAGACTGCGATACTGACAGAGATCCTGATACACTTCAGCCGTAGGTTCTGGAGATGCAGCTACAATTACATCAGAGAGATAGTATAATAATTAGAATATGCTAGTTTAGATACCATTCATGCACCACACACATTTCATAGATTATTTAACAATATTACAACCCATAAACTGCCTTCCACATTGTCATATATGTTAAAAATAGATGCTGATATTGGTGTATTCAGTTTTGAATGAGAATAATATGGAGGCTGCGTTGTTTGACCTCTTCTTCTGAAAATACTGGTTCCCTGACTGACTGCGACTTACCAGTCCTAACATGTTGCATGTCATTCAAGGTTGTTGGGTTTCCTTGGAGGAAAGAGTCACAAAAAGGGATTCCCAAACCCAAAGCACCAGTGCTCGATGTGGCTGAGCACCGGGCTCCTCAGAAGCCCCAGCGCTTAGAAGGGGATGCTGGCATACAGAAGGACTAATGTGATCAGAATTATGTTGGCATCCGGACATAAAGCCAACACATACCCATGCAATCTCCATTGACAAACATTGGCAGTAGAATGGGTCTTACTGAAGAGGTTTGACACCAGCAAGTATGTGATGTTCTTGTTCTGCTTGATATAAGTGCTAAGGTTGTGAAGTGAAAGCATTTAAGCACAACAACAGCTCAGACACAAAATGTTAGATCACACAAACTCAGAGCAGACTGCCTCTGGAAGTAACATCAGCACAAGAGCTGTGTATTGGGAGATGGATTCATCAGATGAGTTTCCTATGTGCAGTGCCAAATGTTGGCCGAGGTGGTGTAAAGCAAGCCACTATCTGGCAGTCTGGAGGGTGGATCTGGATTTGGCAGATGATACCTTCTAGGCTGCTCAATACCCACTATAAAAGTTTCATAGAGGAGGGATAATGGTGTGGGGCTGTGTTTCAGGGTTTAGATGATACCCCTTGGTTTCAATAAATGGGACCGTTAATGCTATAACATGCAAAGACATTGTAGGCAATTGTGCTCTTCCAGCATTGTGGTAACAGTTTGGTGAAGACCCTTTTCTGTTCCACCATGACTGTCCCCTGTGTACAAAGCCAGCTCCATAAAGACATGGTGTGACCAGTTTGATGAGGAGGAAGTTGAGTGGCCTACACCAAGCCCTGACCTCAACCCTACTGAACACCTTTGGGGTAGAACTGGGTCTATATTTCTTATTTTTGCTACGAGTTCCTTCTGGTTTCTGTGCAAAAAGTGTTTTGTGGCTGAAAAATATTAAAGGGAAATTGATTATAGATTATAAAGACATTTTCTGGAGACAACAAATGTTTATGATGGACAGTTGTGGTTTTTCAACCTGTGTGCAGACATTGCAGTTTTTGTAAAAGGAAACCCAAACAAATCTGAACATAATAAATATTGTGTGATTTAAAGCACACTGACCACTAAATCACTAACTATGAAAAAATGATAAAGGTCATATGCAAACTTTTTCTCTAATCCCGAGGCCGTATTATGTGTTGAAATTCCATCAGAGTTCACTCCTGCCATCTTATTGCCCTGTGCTCTCATCCCACAAAAAAACTATATGAAACAGACTGTAACCCCTTGAATACCGGGGTGTTAAACCCCCTTCCTGTCCCAGCCATTTTTTTAGTATTCAGAGCTGGAGTACTTTCACTGACATTTATTCAGTCATGCAACACCGTACGTACCGAAATTAATTTTCTATCATTTTTTTGGGACACATAGAGCTTTCTTTTGGTGGTATTTAATCAACACTGTTTGTTTGTTTATTTTTTTTACTATGTAGCGCCCATCACCTTTTGTGATGTGACTACCATGCATTTAGTGATATGCCAGGGCTGTAGACAGCCTGGCTGGATTTGTAGCAGTAAGTACATGGTTAATTCCCAGGTGTCTAACCTTGTCTGTACCCCCCTGGGCGGAGTGAGACTCTGCCATATTGGGGGACAGCCAATAGGAGACACTGTGATATGTGTACAGTACAGCAGCCAGTCACTGGGCTTCTTGCAGCCAGTGGTGTCTGCTGACAAAGTATACATATATGGGTGGGAGCCTCCATGTGCTCTCTCTCTCGCCAGGACCAGCCATGGATTGGGGCTGGGTCCTGTTCAGCCTGCCCCCCAGGCTAGGCCAAGGCCTGGGGGTGGGAATTGGCTGAGCTGCTGAAGGAGAGGTTTACTTGGAGGCTTACAGTCAGGAGAATGCCTGAAAGATGGAAGAACCAGGACCAGTGACCTTGAAGTGCCTGGGATTCAGATGGACTTCAGAGCAGGGTCAGTGTTCTTTCATGGATTGTGGAAATGTATTCCCTTGAAGATATGATCTGGTGAGTCTGGAGCTAAGGAGGCTTGTACACCTAGACCCTATACCCTCTCTCCCACAGAGTATGTTCGATAAACTGTTCAAATAGCATCATAATACTGAAGTGGACATCAATTTATGGGCGGTTAGTGCTAATGGGTGCGGCTGAAAATCAACCCCTAGACTGACTAGATGAGCACCGGGCAATCAGCGGCTCCCTGCGGGGAGTTATCACTACAACTATATAAATAAAAAATACAGAAAAAAACAAAAAACTCTTTTCCCTTTATTATGTTATAAAACATTTATTATTACCCAATTTTTTGGTAAAATATAAAAGACGGGGTCACGTCAGGTAAATAGACACCAAACATGTCAAGCCTTAAAATTGTGAATGTCAGCGAAATCGCAAAAAACTACCATACCCAAAATTGACCATAGTCGGCACTTTAAAAGCTTTTACGGCTCATCAGTTTAGTGTTATCCGTGATTATTGGCCCTAAAATTAATGCTCATAGTCAGATGTTTGCGGTGATATGTAACATTTGTGGCGGATTCATCGTTTTCGCATGTTGGCACACCCGAAGCGTGTTTGCATGTGTGTGTACATGGGGTGTTTTCTGTTTGTCTAAAAGAAGGGACCACTAGGTTCTGAAACGTTGCTTTGAAATGTGACATTACCACAGTCAATACAGTCAAGTCAAGAGATTGACTTGATATTCTTCTGGAGTGCAATTGACTTTCCATTGTATTTTTACATGGGGTGGGGGACTTTAACTTTAACTTATTTTATATGTGACTATCATTTTTTTAAACTTTTTTTTTTTTCATTTAACTTTTTTGCTATCACATAGGGGGCTTAGAATCCCCCTATGTGATAGCACATATACAGTGACAGGTCCTCTTTATGATAAACAGATAGCCCATTGCACACCAGAACAGAATTCTGAGCAACGTTAGGAAACCTACCGAGGTTCCTTCATCAGGCAAATATAACATAGTGACAACCATTGTGAACATAGTGTCAACTTATATAGTGACAAACCATGTACAAACAGGTACCATCCCCCTTCTGACGTCACAACTATGTCATATTCACACCTGTATTGCATATGTAAATGATGTAGAAAGGTATAAACAATAGCAGCAAAAATGTCCTTATAACTGTAAAATCCATAGCATGAGAGGAGCGTATAAATGTACACCGGATGACCACCTTGTGTATTACTGTCCGTACGTTTGATATCCAAATATTAGGGCTGTGGAAATTAAAGATTCATTTCTCGATTAATCGTTAAACTTTTTGATCGATTAAAATTATTTTGATCGCTAATGAAAACACTCGCCTCTCCGCCGGCTTCCGGGAGTCCCGTCGGCGATCCGGTGACGTCACGGACATCGACGTCACCGGACTCCTCCCCCTTCCCCAAGTGGCTCCGTTGGCTAATGAAGGGAAGGGGGGAGGAGTCCGGTGACATCGATGTCCATGACGGCTAATGAAGGGAAGGGGGAGGAGTCCGGTGACGTCGATGTCCGTGACGTCACTGTACTCCTCCCCCCTTTGTTAGCCGACGGAGCCACTTGGGCCGCTGAGTTTGCCCAAGAAACTTTCTACACGAGCGCCAGCCAAGGTATTGGCCTATACACATGCAGCACAGTAATGAAGTAATACAATGAAGTAGGATCACACTAATCCAGCACGTTATTATTCTGAGTTGCCCCACTCAAGCGGCGGCCATATTGAGTGGGGCACGTGAGATTAATAACGTGCTGGATTAGTGTGATCCTAGTTCATTTTATTACTTCATTGCTGTGCTGTATGTGTAGGCCAATGTAGTTGGATCTGTATGTGCGTTATAATTAATCAAAATTATTTGATTAAAACATTTTTTTATTAATCGAACACGAAAATTTTAATCATTACCAGCCCTACCAAATATAGAAGGAAATCGGTTTTCCACAAAAAAAAGAGAAATGCATTTGAAGAAGAGTCTAGTGGGATATATTTAAAGCTACCGAATTGGAAGTGTTGACTTGTAAGCCCGAAATGCATGCAAACATGAACATGAGTCATGGTAGGCCTGTTCTGTGGGCAGCAAGACACAAAGGGGGCAGCACGGGAATGCAATCTCTACAGTTTTATTTCAGCTTTGTCCCTCACTGGGCTCTTGTTGGCAAATCAAGTAGAATGACTGAGGACTTGGAAGCATGATAAGTTTCTCTGTAGATGTAAATAGACTATACTTGTGCAGGCTTCATAAAGGGTGACTATGGGGACCCTATATACTGTATATCCTTCTGTTTCCAACAAAATATACACCTATTCTGGTTTTGATGTGTGGACCTGTGGTCACCTTTCCTACGCTCCCCCGCTGCTCCATTTGGCAACTTGCAACCAGTTGTTCATCCCATCCTTAATGCCCAATCAAAATTCCTAAGCAACTACCGTACCTCCAATATACCTTATCTGAGTTTATTATAAATAAATTGTAAATCTTGTGATTTTTGCAGGTCTACTTTACCTCCCGTGAATTGTTGTAGTAGTTCTTCTCGAACCTTCTTTTCATTGATAGCATCTAGTACAGCCAGAGACACCTTGATACCATAGGAAGTACCATACGATTTCATAATGAGGTCAGCCACAGATTGTTGATCTGCATCTTCTAGTTGGGAGATCGGGATGCGCTTATATTTCTTTCTCACATTCCATGTGCTTAACTTTGTTTTAAAGTTAACAAAGCTCTTCTTATCCAGATTATCCAGAGCTGTCAGGAGCATATCTTTCTGTGACGTGGCCATCTTTTTTCCTATATAGTGTGTGACAGTTCACAGACCAAGGACTGCTCAGTGAAAGATGTACACTGTATGGTGACAATATCTCATTTCATCTGTAAAGACAAAACAAACTGTTTTTACATTGCAAACAGTTTTCTGAATTTCAGTTCATACATACCAGGCAAAGGTATCCAATTTTTTAGCACCTGCTTTGGAAACTGCTTATTTCCCCAGTAATCAGATCTAGAAAGAGAATTAGAGCCAATGGAGTTTTTTTTAATGGGGCCAGTAACACAATGCCGTAAATTGCATACTTCAAAACATAATTGTATTTGATTATAATTAGGATCCATACATAGGATCATATATAATCTGCAATATAAATGAGCAGTGGACAATGACAAATTTTGTCTACTGCCCATCTGATTGTTTTTTCGGGAGGCATCATTGAGATTTTTTTTCTGATATACTGATAATTGAGGTTCACTATGATTCATCGCAGTTTGTCAGGATACATCAGTCAGCACCCATAGTACAGTCTCTGCCCGGATCGATGCACGAAACTACGCGTATGCACGTATTCGGCGCTACGGTGCTGGTAATGCACTTCAGGCTCACACCAAGGTACGTGACACAGTTGGATTATTTTTAAAGACAAGTCACCTCCTCATGTATCACTTTCCCCTCCCTTTTAGATCCTAAGCCCTCAGGGGCAGGGCCCTCCTTACCATCTTGTTTTGAATTGTATTGTGATTGAAACGTCTTCCTTATATTGTACAGCTCTGCGCACACTGTTGGCGCTATATAAATACTATGTAATAATAATAATATAGTATTGTGTTCATTGAATTTTTAAAAATGTAAGTTTATCACCTGGGCTGTAAAGCTGTTTTTCTTTGTATATAAATTTAGAACTGCAACCATTGAATTGATTCAGCGATAATGAGAATTGTTGTCAACGATTCTCATTATCGATTAGTTGGTGTGCATGCCCTAGTTCTTTCCTCCACCCCGGGAGCCGGTGTTTCATCAGTTCTGTGCCCCCTCCAATCCCCACTGTTCCTAGCAGGGATCGGAGGGGACACAGACCACTGCAGCTGGCGCTCATTGGGGAGGAAAGACCAGCTGTTAGCCAGTGCTGCTGTAACTCTACATTTGGTGCAATAACCAATAGCAGTCTGACTATTGCACCCAAAAGAAAATTGATTCCGATCCTAAAGAGGGCTCAGATCACAGTAGTCATAAAGGATTGGAGAAGCCAAGATGAATATCCAAAAATAATTACATGTATTAGTCAATACAAAATCATTAACATGAATAAAACCAAGTTGCAAATTTTTCCGTCTCGTCCGCGTAATAGCCCCGTACATCACATGATTGCTGTATTGCTGCACGGGTAGATTACTTGGTTTCTTTGATGATAGTCAGAATAAATGGGTGCTTGACCCCATGGGTAAAATGTGGCTCCTTTCTCCAGCGTGTTACTTGTCAACAGATGTATAATCAGCCATATGCCCAAGACATTGCATTGACGCGTTTCGCCCCTCCTACTTTCCCGAGACTCCGTCAGAACGTAGATGGAATTGAATTCAGGGGCTTCTTAAATGGATAGTGCTTATCTCAAACATTTAACCCCTGCTATTCCATAATGCTTTGAGTAAGACAACTCCTTCACAGCAAAAAATAAATAAATTATAAACTATATGTTATTCATGAAAAGAAAACGAAACTTTAGAATATACTGTACATAAAGTTAAAGGCTACAAGCAGATCTACTCATTCCATAAGGCTTAGAGGGTGCTACTTACATTTTTACTTTCTGCAATAATATAGTATTATAGTCACCCCTACGTGCCCATTGTTTAAGGACATAGTAAGTCCTGCTGGTGAGCTATGTCATTTAGGGCCTATTCACACCACATACAGACCACATCAGACTGTTTCCACACCCAAAATGTATCCTAATGTATCCCTATGCTATTTCTGGCCTCTGTTCACACCAGACCAGACCAGATCAGAAAAATACTGCTGGTCTCATTTTGTCTGGTTTGGAATGCACTGGAACTGTGGCAGGGTCACGCTATTTTCCGGACCAGATCTGGCCCGGAAAATGGTGTGAACCTGCCCTGATTCTATCAGTAACACGCTGGGGAAAAGGAGTCACATTTTACCCATGAAGGTCAAGCACCCATTCATTCTGACTATCATCAAAGAAATCAAGTAATCTACCCGTGCAGCAATACAGCAATCCTGTGATATATGGGGCTATTACGCGGAGGAGACTGTCAGTGATTTAGCATGCTCAGACACTTGCCAGCAAACCCGTGTGAACAACAACTGTGAGTATCATTCCACATGATTCCCGGTTGTTACTGGAAATGTGCTGCTCAGTCTCCTAAATAGAAAGTGTTACTTTGTGTCAGAACTCCTTGTTGAAAGAAACATATTGTTTAATTTCTCTCATGAGATCTTTCAAGAGGTTTACTTTGTGGATCTGAGCAATATTAGACATACATTTTCTTGTCTTTATGAAGCAACAGTGCAAGTTGCGCTTTAACCATTAATTAATTGAATCAATTCATCCCTCTAAGGCTCCATTCACACACGAATCGGCCTGCACGTACAGCTCCGTGCTGCGTGCGGGGCGGTACCAAGTAGCTGCCGGGAAGGACAGGTGCTGCGTGTGATTAGAACGCAGCCCCCGTCCTTCTCTATGGGGCTACTCGGCCGTATGGCCCCCTACGCTCACCTCATTTGCAGGTCCGTAGGGGTGCGGGTGATAGTATTCATACGCCGCCGGAATGGATCCTGTATGCGTCCCGGCCAGAAAACCCGCACCCCTATGGACCTGCAAATGAGGTGAGCGTAGGGGGGGCGTACGGCCGCGTAGCCCCATAGAGAAGGACGGGGGCTGCATTCTAATCACACGCAGCACCTGTCCTTCCCGGCAGCTACTTGGTACGCCCCGCATGCAGCACGGAGCTGTACGTGCAGGCCGATTTGTGTGTGAATGAGGGCTAAGAGCTCCACCTGCGAGTAATCATTAATCTTATCAGCCTGCCCGTATGAATGATTGGTATGTGCGAGTTGGACAATGTTGTCTACTATTATTGTTTTTAGATATTGGTTTCAGTGTGGGAAAATGTGCAACTTGGTTTTATTCATGTTAATGATTTTGTATTGACTAATAAATGTAATTATTTTTGGATATTTGTCTTGGCTTCTCCAATCCTTGATGACTTCTGTGATCTGAGCCCTCTTTAGGATCAGAATCAATTTTCTTTTGTGTGTGCATATTGTATCTAGTTAAGGATTGTTGAGTACAGTCAATCATAACCTCATATGCGAGGTAATGGGTTAACCATAGTGGTGTTTCTGTGATAAGATAAGTGTCTCTTTTGACTATTGCACCCACCCACTGCCTGCTGTGTTTACATTCAGTTGCCTCCACAGGCAGCTGCCATTTACTGGCAGAAGCTATTCAAGTGCAATGTGCGCTTGAATAGCTTCTTTGAATTGGATAATAGACCCCTAATATCACCTTAAAGAGAACCTGTCATCTACAATGTGCTATCACATAGGGATTAATAAATAAAATACCAAAAAATTAAAGCCCCCTGGAATGCGCGCATACTAATGGATACAAATTGGGTACACCTACGGACAAAAATGATGGCTGCACCACACATGTTGGGTATCGCCGCATGTGCCAGAGTGAGAGCAATAATTTTTGGGCCAACATTCATGGCTAACTCTCTAGACTGATGAATGGGCTTTTATATTATATATATA
>NW_017309021.1:44250-53113 GCF_000935625.1 Nanorana parkeri
TATATATATACACTGTACACACCAATGCATAATGTGTATAATGCATTGAATTATCCTTAGAACCTGAGGGACAGCATGGATGAGGTGGTTATATAATGGTGGGGGCTCAAATTTGTTTCTGCCCCAGGCGCCCGTATTTTTGGTTACACCACTAATGGCAGGATCCGAGGTTTCCCAGCAGAACGTTGCCCATAAGCATCACACTGCAGCGCAATTCCCTTCACCTCCCAGTGTTCATAATGTTTTGACTGATCGGTGTACATCTGCAATACATTTGTTTCATAATATCCCTGGAACACAAAAGGTATACAGAATATACCAGACCAATGGAATAATTCACTGATGTTTCCTAACCCAAACTACTCACTGTTTTACCGAATCTGAAGTTCATTCATATCCAAAGATTGCTGGATATTCGTCATTAAATCCGGGAAGGTTCCATGGAAGAAAACGCCAGAGGTGAACTGTTCTGTTCTAGGAAGCTGCTCCTGAGCATTGGATAAAAACTTTGACAAGTTTTCTGATGAACAATATAGGTGAAGGTGCAAAGAGCAAGTCGAGTCATCCTGTGCTGAGTTCCTGGTATATGTTAGCGGGTCAGTCACACCCTTTAAGGTGACAGATATGTTCTACAGATAGCAGCCTGTTGTATAAATAGACAGGAGAGTGTCAGAGCCACATACACAAGACACAGGGAATATTGGCTGTCATTGAATGACCTTATCAAGTGAATGTACACTTTCCTGTTCCCTCATCCCTTCCTCCTCTGTAACACATATATACTAAGTCTGTCCTTAAATGATCACGTCACAATACACAGCGTGTCACTCATACCTGACTAGGCTGCACCCTCCTGTCTTCACCTCGAGCCTGCAACAAATCTTATTCACTCTTTTTAAAGCCAGTTCAACTTCTGTGTGTGGAATGGATCAAAATGAAGCTTTAATCACATAGCAGATGATATGAATAACAACAAATACATATTGTCAAATTTACTGTAAAAAAAATTTTGCACTGGAAAGTATACAGAAGTTTAGAGTACATACTAAGTATAATCATTGAGTATGTACCAAGTATACACATAGAGAATGTATTATGTATACACATAGAGTATTTACTAAGTACACACATAATGATTAAACAGTAAGGGGCCCAACACTGATCCTTGGGGGACACCATTTACATTGAATCTTGGGGTATACCACTAACAACACTGAACCTTGGGGGACACCACTAGCAACACTGAGCCTTGGGGTACACCACTAACAACACTGAACCTTGGGGGACACCACTAACACTGAGCCTTGGGGGACACCACTAACAACACTGAGCCTTGGGGGACACCACTAACAACACTGAGCCTTGGGGGACACCACTAACAACACTGAACCTCTGGGTACCACTAACAACACTGAACCTCTGGGTACCACTAACAACATTGAACCTTGGCATGAACTTCTGCCCTAGCACAGCAGATCCCCTTCCATTTAGGTGCAGACCCTCTTTAGCATATAGGTTGTACCCCAATGAAAAGTTGGCCCAGTGCTCTAGAAACCCAAAGCCTTCCCTCTTACACCAGGTCTTCAGCCATGCATGTAGTTCTCTAAGCTCCCACTATCTCTCCTGTGTTGTGCATGGCACCGACAATATTCTAGAGATTACCACCTTGGAGGTCCTTCCCTTCAGCTTGCAACCTAAATCTTTAAAATTGATTTTTAAGGATCCTCTGTGTTCCATGTATTTTGTCATTGGTAACATGGACCAAGACAGCTATGTCATGCCCAGCCCCTCCCAGTGTTTTGTCCACCAGGTCTACCACATGCGGAGCCCTAGCACCAGGGAGACAGCAAACCATTCAGTTGAGGAGATCGGCGCAACAAACTATTCTATCAGTCCTCCAGATTATAGAATCCCCTATTACCAGCAACTGTCTAGGCCTTCCTGCATTACCCTCACCACCCGGACTGGAAGGATTGCTCTCCCAGCTGTTAGTGGTCACAGTGACATCTAGGGCTGCCAACTCTGAGTCTGCACCCCGCACATCTTCACCCAACTTAGCAAATTTGTTTGGGTGCTTAAACACATTGCTGGCCTTTCTTTTCTGTGAGCCCCTGCCACTCCCTCTAGCTCCAATAACCCAGCTTCCTACCTGATCATCCTTACTTACCCCTACACATCAACCCCAATAATTACCTGCTCAGTGATCAGAAGATTCCTCTCAAGGTTGTCAAGTCTCCTCAGTGTTGCAATTTGCTCTTCCAGATCTCTAATGTGAGCTTCCAGTAAGGCAACCTGCTCACATCTGTCACATCTGTCACACTGGTATTCACCCGGGAGCTGTGGCTCCTTTTTTGTATACATGTGGCACACTATGCACTGAACAAACCCTTCAACCATACTAGTTTACATTATCCCAGTTACAATGTTTATTAGTTATAGGAAGTAGGGATGCACAGATACCAGGTCAGATACCAGTGCCGATACTTGACATTTTCATGAGAACTACCAGGGTTGCTGCGGTTACAGCTGGGACCGGGCCCTGCTGCTCCACCACTGTCCTGAAATCATTAGTCTGTATTGTTTTTTTTTTAAACTGTCACATGGCACTAAAGATACAATGTATCAGTACTTGTATCTGTGATTACTTGGACAAGTGTCGGTACTTGGTCTGGAATAAATATGGTATCTGTGCATCCCTAATATATATGGATCACTGTTGCGGAGCGGGTCCCTTTAAGACTATTCTATTGTAATGTTGCATCTGACCGGAGACTTATGGGGAATGAGCCTTTTGCTCAGGTAGATGTTTGCTGGATTAGATGTTCTGGACTACACTTCTGTGGGAGGAGAGGGAAGTGTACTCTTTCTGGAGGAGAACGTTCTTTATTAATTCCCGGAGAGGAGAGCGATGGTGAAGCAGTGTGTACAGAGCTGTTGTAGGCAGTGAGTTGCTGGGACTGTACCCTCATGTCACGGGTGTGTCCCTGTTGGTACATCTGCTGAACAGAGAACCTGACTGATTGCAGCAGCCTGCCAGCTGATCGAGTGAGCCGATCGGTTGAAGCTCCATGCTGCGGTGTGGTGACCGTGGGCTGTGAATCAGCTGGGACGGGCTGTCAGAGTGTTCACTTTGATAAAATAAACAGTATTGTATTCATGAAAACAAGCCGGGATCTGTAATTAAGGAGATTTTCTACCCAGATCGCAAGGATAACTTGCTACAAACTTGTGTCCGGGTTAAATTGTAATTCTTGTTAACTTGCTGCGCACATTCCTGGTAAGTTGTAGACTTGCAGAACACTCGCAGCACAAGTTCTAGGCGACACTTTTTGAATTTGTAGCAAATTTGCTCGGCAAGTCTACAGCAAGAGTCCTGCAGGTCTTAGCAAGAGCTCTGCGAGTGTACAGCACTTTTACAAAGTGCGTTGATCTGGAGACTTGCGATGCAGATTTGCTGTAATTGTGCAACAAAATTGTGAAGCTCGGCAAGTCTAGCAATAGTTTAGCAAGTCATTTTCAAACTTGCAGCTCAATTGCTTGCTATCTGGGTACTTATATTCACAAATCAACTAATAACTCGAGTTCTTTATTTGCGCTAACCTGAAGACGAAATAAGAACAATAATGTGCAAAAATGTATATATATTTATTAACCAAAAATCAGTGCAAAATAATCAAAATATAAATCGGTGACAATACAGAATATGGATCAAAATTGCAATAATATTGATCAACAAAGATAATAATACAAATAAAACCGCAAGATATAGATTAAAATATTAATAAAACAAAACAATGTGTCCTGGAATACAAGTAGTAGCTTCTCAGTTGCTCAAGAGAATGTGACAAAATAATGTGCAGATTCAACACGTGACCTCTACCAGCCAAACAGATGTTGAAAGCTCAAATTTCTACTGGCATGAACTAACTCATAATACTAGGGATGCACCGATATATCGGATATACCGAAACATATCGGCCGAAAATGGCTCTTTTGGCATAATGCAGAAAGTGCCATTTTCTGGCAGATACAGCGGCGCATCCGTGATTTCTTTCCCAACGGGGAGGAGAGAAACTGGGACAGCCAGACGAGCGCTGCGGGAGGAGAGCGCTGTGAGCGGCCGGCCTCTCTCCCCCCCGCGCACCTCTCAGCCACCTGTCACGGATCGGCAGATCGGTGTGTAGGCGGAGACAGCGCTGTCACAGGAGGCTGAGCGGGCCCTGGAGGGAGGAGAGTGGTGTCACAGGAGGCTGAGCGAGCCCTGGAGGGAGGACAGTGGTGTCACAGGAGGCTGAGTGAGCACTGGAGGGAGGAGAGTGCTGTCACAGGAGGCTGAGCGAGCCCTGGAGGGAGGAGAGTGCTGTCACAGGAGGCTGAGCGAGCCCTGGAGGGAGGAGAGTGCTGTCACAGGAGGCTGAGCCCTCCTCCACGCACCGCTCGCTCAGCCTCCTGTGACAGCTGTCAGGATGGAGAGCGGGTACAAGCAGTCATGTGATCAGTGATCACTGAGTGTTTGTATATAATTGAGGACAGAGTATGGTTACTGTATCCCCAATTATGAATGAATGGGAACTGATCAACATCCCCTCCTGTTCATTCATGATTGTAGTTATATAAACACACTATCTCCACAAGTTATGAATGATCAGAAACACTAAGTATAGAGGATTCCTGTTCATTGATAACAGGTGCTGCAGAAAAAGATTGAGGTCTCTGTGTGTCCCCATCTCTTTTTCTATTTTAAAAGGTAAATATCAGGGGTCTGTTTAGACCCCCAATATTTCCCAGAAGCCCCTAAAAGTAAAGTAAAAAGTAAAAATATTTAATAAAAAAATAAAAAGGATTAAAAAGTTTATAAAAAGTAAATAAAAATAAAATATTTTTAAAAAATTTGAAAAAGTTAAAATAAAAACATCTTCGGTTCCGGCCTGACATTTTTTTTTTATTGCGGTTTCGTTTCAGTTTTGAAATTTGCATTTCGGTGCACCTCTA
The DNA here is from genome assembly GCF_000935625.1 of Nanorana parkeri. Taxonomy (NCBI): domain Eukaryota; kingdom Metazoa; phylum Chordata; class Amphibia; order Anura; family Dicroglossidae; genus Nanorana; species Nanorana parkeri. The sequence goes on from NW_017309021.1 coordinate 49,243, forward strand.
CATAATACAATGCACAGGACTGGCTATCAGCCAATAATCTGTCTGAGGTAAAGACAAACGCCCAGTAAGTTATATTTTATGTCTATATCACAGCTAAACCACCGACTAGAAACAGAAATCAGCTTCAAGGAGACTCCAAAAATATTTCTCCCGAGATCGAAAGGAAGACAAATTTTCACAGCAGTTAAAAATGAATCTAATTCAGTCCTGATGCTAACAAGGAGCAAAGGGTCTAGTTAGATGTATATGTGGCTAGTCAACTGCCTGAGATAAATGGAAATTTATACTTTACCAAAAATGGAATATTATTTTGTCTGAGAGATGTCGGCTTTGTGTCAGTGTAGGGACCAGAGATTTGGTTCAGTTCCCCTGGTTAGCCCGTCCATCAGCTTCAGATCTCTCCCTCCTGTGTCTGTGTACCTCCTTCTGTATATTCTTTCCTTTTTCAGTCTTTCCCTCTCAACTTTATCCTAACTTTTATCACCCAAAAATGTGGGCGGAGAAAGCTTATCTCATCCTAATTATGATGTCACACACTCAGATCGCCTTACTCCAAATTACCTGAAGAGGGAAATGTTGGACTAGGAATAATTTTGTATTTTTCCTTAAAATTCCAATATTATCCCATCAGATGACCTCTGACCTAAGTCCATAAAATTAGGAATTAATCAGAAAGCTTTGACATACCGTGTCAGACTTACTGTCTCTTTAAGAGATGTATAGCTTGAAAAAGTCTGAACAAGAACAATAATTCAATTTTCTTCTCCATACAATTAGAGAAATTGATTATAACAGGGAACATTACACTGTAATGATGATAAATTAAATATTGCAGTCCATAGTCCAGTGCGTTGCTAAGTCCAGAGTCCAGTGCGTTGCTAAGTCCAGAGTCCAGTGTGTTGCTAAGTCCAAAGTCCAGTATGTTACTTAGTACAGAGTCCAGTGTGTTACTTAGTACAGAGTCCAGTGCATTACTTAGTACAGAGTCCAGTGTGTTGCTAAGTCCAGAGTCCAGTGCATTACTTAGTACAGAGTCCAGTGCATTACTTAGTACAGAGCCCAGTGTGTTGCTAAGTCCAGAGTCCAGTGCATTACTTAGTACAGAGCCCAGTGCATTACTTAGTACAGAGTCCACTGCATTACTTAGCAACACACTGGACTCTGTACTAAGTCCAGAGTCCAGTGTGTTGCTAAGTCCAGAGTCCAGTGTGTTACTTAGTCCAGAGTCCAGTGTGTTACTAAGTCCAGAGTCCAGTGCATTACTTAGTACAGAGTCCAGTGCATTACTTAGTACAGAGTCCAGTGTGTTACTTAGTACAGAGTCCAGTGTGTTACTTAGTCCAGCGTCCAGTGTGTTACTAAGTCCAGAGTCCAGTGTGTTACTTAGTACAGAGTCCAGTGTGTTACTTGGTACAGAGTCCAGTGTGTTACTAAGTCCAGAGTCCAGTGTGTTACTAAGTCCAGAGTCCAGTGTGTTACTTAGTACAGAGTCCAGTGTGTTACTTGGTACAGAGTCCAGTGTGTTGCTAAGTCCGGAGTCCAGTGTGTTGCTAAGTCCAGAGTCCAGTGTGTTGCTAAGTCCAGAGTCCAGTGCTGCTAAGTCCAGAGTCCAGTGCGTTGCTAAGTCCAGAGTCCAGTGCGTTGCTTAGTCCAGAGTCCATATACTATTCTGCATTGCTGTATAAATGTATTGCTGGGATTTGTAGTCCCTCTGCAGCTGGTGCCATTCTGCATTAGAGTGTAAGCTCCTCTGTACAGAGAATGATGTGACTGGCTCAGTGCTCTCTGTATGGCACTGCGGTATATGTCAGAGCTATATAAATGTATAATAATAGTGTGTGACTGTGGGGGTGGGGGGCATTAGAGTGTATGCTCCTTTGGTGCAGAGACTGCCGGAGTGGTTGGGGGGCCAGTGATATCCACCTCCTGCCACCCCCCCTTTGGTAGCGGGAAGATGGGGCCCGAGGAATAATCTAGCAACAGGGCACTTTGTTCCTTTGGTCTGCCACTGAGGCTATAGTGTGTACCTTACAGGACTGGATGGACAGAAATACAAATCCTTCGGCAGGTAAAACAGTTCCCTTTTATGTATTTAGCTGTCGCCTGGAGTTCAGCTTTACATTTTTTTCCTAATCACGTATTTCAGGTTTCAAAAAACTGAAAGAGGAACTTTAATGTAAGTGGCATAGCTGACTCTTCCTCCAGTTGTGCAACGTTTTATCTTTCTTTTCTCTACTTCCTTACTTCTATTTTACACATCTTGTACGGGAATCATGTGACGTACTAAGGTCAGGTAAAGTGACCCTGGCAAATTAATGTTCCCAAAAAATAGATATTGTTTATCATTTGTATTTAACAATGCAACTGCAGCTGACAATTACAGTATTATACAGATGTCAGATGGAAGGGGGCCAGTGTTCATCTGCAGGGTGGAGGCTTATTTTGTCTGTGAAGTGTAGTGATCACATGATTAGGAACCGGTTTTAGATGAATAGTGTTTCCACATTCTGTTATCTTGAATTGTTATTCCGGCATCTAGTTCTCAGGAAAAAATCCTCTGTGACTAAAACTCCAGAAACACCGATAACCTAAAATCACAAATCTTATTTATTGGCTTTGATTCTGTTTTAGGATTTCTTCTTTTCCAGGAGGGAGTTCCCATACATTGGTGAGGAGCCCCCTGTATAAAGCTAATCCCTGGCCTTCCCTTCAGTCTTCTATCTGACCTCCGTACTTCCCTTCAGTCTTCTATCTGACCTCCGTACTTCCCTTCAGTCTTCTATCTGACCTCCGTCCTTCCCTTCAGTCTTCTATCTGCCCTCCGTACTTCCCTTCAGTCTTCTATCTGACCTCCGTCCTCCCCTTCAGTCTTCTATCTGACCTCAGTCCTTCCCTTCAGTCTTCTATCTGACCTCCGTCCTTCCCTTCAGCCTTCTATCTGACCTCCGTCCTCCCCTTCAGTCTTGTATCTGACCTCCATCCTTCCCTTCAGTCTTATATCTGACCTCCTGCATCCCCTTCAGTCTCCTATCTCACCTCTGGCCTCCCCTTCTGTCTTCTATCTAACCTCCGGCCTCCCCTTCAGTCTTCTATCTGACCTCCGTCCTCCCCTTCAGTCTTCTATCTGACCTCCGTCCTCCCCTTCAGTCTTCTATCTGACCTCCGTCCTCCCCTTCAGTCTTCTATCTGACCTCCGTCCTCCCCTTCAGTCTTCTATCTGACCTCCGTCCTCCCCTTCAGTCTTCTATCTGACCTCCGTCCTCCCCTTCAGTCTTCTATCTGACCTCCGTCCTCCCCTTCAGTCTTGCACAGTTGTACCGCCTCCTCTTCCTCTGATATCACTGCACACTGGGAGCTTCTCACAATGTACATTAGAAGCTGCAGCAAATCAGATAGAGCTCCACCTCATTTCCTGACTGGATGACGTCCAGCATCTTCTAGCCCTGACTGTCCCTGGCCCCGCCCCTTTCATTCATTGGATTTCAGGTCTTTCAATCACGGAGGTTCAGCATTACATGTGGGCGTTCCCTAGGACGGTCTGCCTGCCTATAGAGCTTTCTAGGGAACGCCCACTCCTCCACCCACAATCAAGTTATTTTGACATTTACTGCTTCCATCAGGGCTGAGGACACCCGAGAGGAGTACTGAGTCAGGGTGCTGTGATATTTTCAGGAAACTATGTAAAGCCCCCTGCCGGCCCGGTGAGACCCGGTGATGAGATCATTATACCGCATTTATATAGCGTCAACAGATTGCGCAGCGCATTGCAAAAAAAGGTGAGACAGTACAGAATGGTAAAGTGTTTTTTGTTTGTTTGTTTTTTTTTAACCTCCCTGGCGGTATTCCTGAGTGTGGCTCGGGGGTTAATCTT
>NW_017309021.1:53234-57788 GCF_000935625.1 Nanorana parkeri
TTTTAATTTCGTGTTTCAAACTTTATCATACCCGGGATGTCTACTGGACTCTTGTTTGGACAGATTTAGGTGAGTTATTCCTAAGATTTACTAAGAATTACAGGCCTACAATATAAAACAACAAATTTCCATGAAAAACAATGTACCGCTTTGGGATGCTAAAATCCTGAATAATCAGACCGCCAGGGAGCTTAAAGGTTTTTACTAAAAATATAATTCTGGTTCACAAAAATCATTAGGCTGCAAATTAAAAACGATGTTTGGAGTTGCTGCGGCGCTCTGTCCCATATATCCTATTAGAAAAATAATAGTCTAGTGGAGAAGGGTCGAAGTCATGTGAGAACACCACCCAGGCAGTGTAAGGGTTAGCAAATGACTTCTCATTTCCTCATTCTTTTGCACATTTCCTCCAGACGGGAAGGTTTCTCCACAAAACAGAGGACAGGAGAGAAGGTGAGTGGTTTAGATGAGAGAGAAAGAGAGATCAGGAAAAGATAAAGTATCGGCTTTGTAACGGGGAGACGTCCCGTCCAGCATGGAGATATATATTTGGGGGTGATGACATTTATTTTGGGGTTTTCTACTTTGTATGTCTGTGTAAGTGAATGCCGACTCTGTAATGTCGTAGCCACTTCCGTCGCCTCAGTCCCTCTACGTCCCGTCTGGGTGTGTAGCAGAGCCAACTTGTATTGTAGGAGATGAGAAAGGCTGAAAAACTGAGTACAGACAAGAGAAATGAAGATCAGAAATATTAGATCCGTTCTCTAAAAACATTTGTTGAAAGCGAATCCAAAAGCTGTTTAGATGCATAGAGCAGCTCCACCCTCTTGTCTCCAAATCCAAAGGCTTCATGTAAATAATTCGGCTCATTTACATAATTGGTCCATGAAGTCCTCCACTGGACTGTGTAAGTAGAGATGGGCAAAACGGTTCATCTGCATGAGCACGGGCAGGGCCCTCCTTACCATCTTGTCTTAAATTGTATTGTGATTGTAATGTCTTCCTTATATTGTAAAGTGCTGCGCAAACTATTGGCGCTCTATAAATCCTGTATAATAATAATGAGCGCTCCTCCACGGATCGCTCACTGAAAAGATCCGGATCTTTAAAATGGCTCATGGTTCACTAAACCGCTCTTTTTACTATAGTAGCACCCCCACCCACTATAATGCATTGCTGGGACTTGTAGTACTACATAGTTGAAGCTATTCTGCATTGCTGTATAATAGCGGAGGAATGCTGTAGTGTAAGCCCTCAGGGGCAGGGCCCTCCTTACCATCTTGTCTGGAATTGTATTGTGATGGTAATGTCTTCCTTATATTGTAAGGCGCTGCGCAAACTGTTGGCGCTATATAAATCCTGTATAATAATGATAATAATAGTGTAGAATGAGTGAACCTTTTGAGCGGATCTCAATCAGTATCATGGAGAAGGCACGAGGAGCGGAAGAACTCTATCATTCCTGACCCATCGAGAGCCAGATTCAAAGATGCAAAGGAGCGAAAGAGCCAAATCATTCCTGAGTCTGTCTGACTCTTGAGATCCGGCTCTCACAGATGTGATTGGTTGCAGGGGTGGGCTTGGCAGGGCTGGCAGAATTCCTGGCTCTCACTCTAGGATCATATCGCAAGAGCCGATTACACTCTTGTCTCACTCTCTGCTTCTACATTCCATCCACAGAGCACAGACCAGAAGAACCGCCGCTCATTTTTACTGAGTCACCGCCCTTTCATTCCTCTGAGGGAGCCGCTCAATAGATCCGGATTGCTCATGAGCTACCCATCTCTACTGTATAGAGATGAGGCTCCTCTCAGCAGGAAGCTCAGGATGTATTGTATCCTGTACCAGGGGCGTCCCGAGGTCAGGTGTAGACCGGGTGACACCCCGCCGCGTCGTCATCGAGCATGAGCGACCATCTGATTGATGCCTGCCGGCAGCCATCTTGGTGGTGGACGCCGGCTGAGAGAGGAGCGGACGTTCACCCGGCAGGATGAGGTACGCCGCCGGGTCCCCTCCTTTCTCCTAGAATCAGCAAAAAGTCACTCGCACTCCAGTGTAATGCCCAGTCAATCTCTTTATTGACGAAGGTGGTATAACATCTCCAAGCAACGTTTCGGAACCCAGTGGTCCCTTCATCAGGCAAACAGACAATGAACACCAGCAATATGTAGTGACCTAAATACACATTAGTGACAGCCAAACTACCAAACAAAAAAAAGTGCCAACCCCCTTCTGACGCCACAATGATGTCACTTTCCCACCAATTGCATATAAACATACCAAGTCATAACGGTGATCTTAACCCCTTCATGACTGAGCTAGTTTTCAGTTTCTGTTCATAAATGACTGACACACTTTTTACATTGTTGCTGTGTGATTCTTCCACAGTAGTAATATACTTTCTAACTAAATGTACCCGTACATATTATATATTGTTTTATAGAGGATAGATAGGGCTTTATAATTATATCACACATGTGTAACGCCTCACTTAGTTTGAATAAAATATAAATAAATGAGGAAAAAAACTAGAAGAAAACACTTTTTTTCACAAGTTTTGTTCATTTTTTTCAGAATATTTTTATAATAATTATAGTAGGGCTGGTAATGATTAAAATTTTTGTGTTCTATTAATCAAAATTTTTTTTAATAGATTAATTTCTATTAATTATAACGCACATACAGATCCTACTACATTGCCCTATACACATACACTCAATATGGCCGCTGCTTGAGTGGGGCAACTTGGAATAATAACGTGCTGGATTAGTGTGATCCTAGTTCATTGTATGACTTCATTGCTGTGCTGTATGTGTATAGGTCATTGCTGTGCTGTATGTGTATAGGTCATTGCTGTGCTGTATGTGTGTAGGCAAATATAGTATAACAAATATATTTATATATAATTTTTAGTTTCCTAATTTTGTTTTACACTTTATTTTTATTTTTTTACACTTTGTAAAAAAAAGAAACTTTTTTTTGGTAGTTTATATCAAGCAGTCACTATGACTGCTATCCATGAAATTGTCCCGCAACAGGTTCAGAAAATGGCCCGCCTTTATAGAATGAGAGGTTCCATGTGCCCAATCAATGCCCGGATCATTGTAGTCGCCCATTATAACAACATTTCCCTGCTTCCCAGATATTTCTATTTGGGAATGTAGGTGAGCCCCCTCCTCTTCCCCTATCTTTGGGGGTTTATAACCCACACCCACAATTAGATTATGATTAGCATCAGTCTTATCTGGTTCTAGCCACAAGTACTCTACACCATCGCATCTCTCGGTCAAGAAAATAATTTTTGTATATTTTTTTCAACTGTCACAACATGGTTCTCTTTGATTTACAGACATGGAGCCATTTGTAGACAGATATCGTGAGGAACTTATAAGTCGGGTGACTCTGGTGGACCCCATACTAGAGGATGTTAAGCATCTACTGACAACAGAACAGTATGACTACATACAGAGCCGACCTACCTCTCAGGAGAAGATGAGAGCTCTCTTTGATAATGTCCGAGCCTGGAGTGAGAGTGACAAAGATATATTGTACAAATCACTAAAAAAACATAATGAACAGATCATCAGATTCCTGGAAGAGAAAGACGGAGAAATGAGATCAGGTAAGTTTCAGAACTACTTCACTGCTAGTTGTCAACGTCACACAGCATGTTCTCACCCAGAGTTCACTGCAGACCTTAAAGGAGAACTATAAGGTTAAGGCTTTTCCCCATAGTTCTCCTTAGGGAAACGGGAGGACACAAACTAGCGTCCTCCCGTTATCCTAGGCTCAGTATACTGCGAGCTGTAGCTCCCTATATACTGAGACGCCGCAGTATACCACAAGCTGCTGCTCGCGGTATACTGAAACGCCGCAGCTGAAGCGGATCCCAACGAATTGTGCCGGGATCCACCCAGCTGCGTGACTGACAGCTGGCTCTGCCTATCTAGAGGCAGAGCCAGCTGTACCCGCCCCCTGTCCGTTTCGCCAGTCAGCACTGGCGGATCGGAGCGGGGAGGGGGGAATCCAGCCACTCCCCTGTCACGGCAGAGAGCCGTGACAGGATCGAGAGGTGAGCGAACGCCGGTATGTGTTCGCTCACCTCCCGATCTACTGAGCCGACCTGTGACAGTCTTATTGTCACAGGTCGGCTAGAACTATGAGGTGAGTGAAAAGCACCCCCTCATAGTTCTCCTTTAATGTAATATTATGTTCTTATTGAAAGTTGAGTTATTTCCTCACAGCAAGTATCAGATTCAGACTTTCAGGGTAGGACTGATGGAGAAATAACACCAGTTTGTTGTAAACATTTTTATACTTAAGGTCCGGTGTGTTTCCAACACTGCTCCATCAGTTTTTTACTTATTTCAGAGCAAGTTTATTGGATATTTGTTGTCAGGCTATGGACATTGAAGTAGCCTTAAGAAGCAAAAAATATGCTTTAAAGCCCCTTTCCGGGTTCAGGATCTTCTCCGGTGGTGGGTGGTCCTCGATCATGCAGAGGTTGCTGCTCTCTGCATTCTTACACTGTCAGAGCAGAGAGCTGCAATGATA